>NW_004444062.1:2664572-2684117 GCF_000243295.1 Trichechus manatus latirostris
TTTTCCTTGCTTTTTCTGTTGTTGATTTCTACTTTTATGGTTTTATGGTCAGAAAAGATGCTTGGTAATATTCCAGTGCTTTGGATTTTGTTAAGGCTTGCTTTATGGCCTAATATGTGGTCTGTTCTGGAGAATGTTCCATGTACGTTGGAAAAGATAGTATACTTGGCTGCTGTTGGGTGCAGTGTTCATTGTATGTCTATGAAAGCAAGTTGGTTGATTGTAGCATTTAGCTCTTCCATGTCTTTGCTGAGCTTCTTTCTGGATGTTCTGTCCTTCACCAAAAGTGGTATGTTGAAGTCTCCTACTACTATTGTGGAGCTGTCTCTCTCTCTTTTCAGTGCTGTTAAGAGTTTGTTTTATGTATTTTGGAGCCCTGTCATTGGGTGTATAAATATTTATTATTGTTATGTCCTCCTGGTGTATTGACCCTTAATCACTATATAGTGTCCTTCCTTATCCTTTGTGGTGGATTTAACTTTAAAGCCTATTTTGTCAGAGATTAATATTGCCACTCCTGCTCTTTTTTGAGTGTTGTTGTTTTTTATATATTTTTTTCCATCCTTTGAGTTTTAATTTGTTTGTGTCTTGAACTCTAAGGTGTGTCTCTTGTAGGCAGCATATAGATGGGTCATGGTTTTTTTTATCCAATCTGCCACTCTCTGTCTCTTTATTGGTGCATTTAGTCCATTTACGTTCAGCATAATTATTGATAGGTATGAGTTTAATGTCACTTTGATGTCTTTTTTTTTGTGTTGTTCACAGTTTCTTTGTTACGCTTAATTTTCTGTGCTAAGTCATTTTTCTTTATATATTTTCTTTTCATCTTTTTCATTGTTGTTGATTTTGTGTTTGCTGAGTCTTTATATTTTTCTAGTTTTTTTATTGTCACTTGTAGGATTGTTAGTTTCCTTTGTGGTTACCTTAATATTTACCCCTATTTTTCTAAGTTTATACCAGTCTTTTATTTCTTTATATCACCTTGGCTTCTTCTCCATAGGAAAAATCTATGTCTACATTTTTTAAGTCCTTCCTTTTAGTTTTAATGTTGCCATCTTTTACATATTGACATCTGTTTCTCTATTTTCAGTGTTTTAGCTTTCATTTACTTTTGTGTCTTCCCTATCTGGGTTGATATCTGGTTGCTCTGTCCTGTGTTCTAGTCTTGGGTTGTTATCTAATATTACTGATTTTCTAACCGGAAGACTCCCTTTAGTATTTCTTGTAATTTTGGTTTGTTTTTGCAAATTCTCTAAACTTCTGTTTATCTGGAAACGCCCTAATTTCGCCATTATATTTGAGAGACAGTTTTGCTGGATATATAATTCATGGCTGGCAGTTTTTTTCCTTCAAGGCTTTATATATGTCATCCCATTGCCTTCTTGCCTGCATGGTTTCTTCTGAGTAGTCCAAGCTTACTCTTATTGACTCTCCTTTGTGATGACTTTTCCTTTATCCCTAACTGCTCTTAAAATTCTCTCTTTATCATTGGTTTTGGCAAGTTTGATTATAATATGTCTTGGTGACTTTCTTTTGGGATCTACCTTATGTGGGGTTCGATGAGCATCTTGGATAGATATCTTGTCATCTTTCACAATATCAGGGAAGTTTTCTGCCAACAAATCTTCAACAATTCTCTCTATATTTTCTGTTATCCCCCCCATTCTGGTACTCCAATCACTTGTAGGTTATTCCTATTGATAGAGTCCCACATAATTCTTAGGTTTTCTCCATTTTTTTAATCCTTTTATCTGATTTTTTCTCAAATAAGTTGGTGTCAAGTGCTTTATCTTCAACCTCTCTAATTCTGACTTCCATTCCCTCAATTCTGCTCCTATGACTTTCTACTGAGTTGTCTAATTCTGACATTTTATTGTTAATCTTCTGGATTTCTGATTGCTGCCTCTCTATGGATTCTTGCAGCCTGTTTAATTTGTCATTATGCTCTTCTTTAATCTTTTTAATTTCCTCTATTGTGTGTTCTGAATTTTGCTTAATTTCCTTCCTAATTTCTTGAAGAGCTCCGTATATTAATCTTTTGTATTCTGCCTCCAGTAATTCCAAGAAATTTTCCTCCTCTGAAAAATTTCTAGATTCTTTATTTTGGGAGCTTGCTGAAGCCATCATGGATTGCCTCTTTATGTGATTTGATATTGACTGTTGTGTCCGAGCCATCAATAAGTTGTTGTATTTATTTATTTTATGTTGCTTACTGTGTCCTAGCTTCCTGTTTTGTTTTGATATGCCCAAATAGCCTGCTCGTATGAGCTAGTTTGATTATTGGCACCTTTGAAGCTCTAATGTCCTGTCACCAGGTGGTTAGATATGTTACTAGGTATGTGAGCTCAGGAGTCCACCCACTTTTCCTGTATGGATTCAGCTCAGGTGCCCAGGTAGATAGCCACCAAGTGTGTGGTGTAAGCTCTCACTTACAGTCCTAGACAGGCATGGGTGATTGGTGTAGGCACAGGCAGCTGGCTGCAGCAGGGCGACACACTCTGAGCAAGGCAGGGGGTGATGGCCGCCCCTGAGTGTCCAGGAGGAAGGTGTGTCCCTGTTCCCTAGAGCGTGTAGGTGGCTGGGTTTTGCAGCTGGACTATGAGCACCTAATGCTGTTGGCTGTAAGGACTGGGGGGCACCGGTTATTCACGGGCCCCTATCGCAGGTGGCTAGGTGGCGTGGGTGGAGCCATGAGTCCTCAGGCCCCTGATGTGGGTAGGTGAAGACCCTGCTTAATGCGCAGAGCAGTGTCAAATTTCAAGAACTTGCCACTTCACAGCTGAAACAGTTGAAGTTAGACTTCTGTTATATACCCTGTTGCACTGCAATAATGAGGGCTTACACGGTTGAGATGGGCCCACATAAGTAGGCGGAAAGGCACTAAAAGTCTGTGGATCCCTTATGCCTGTGCCTAGGCAAAGAAGCTGTGCCTACCCTGGGTTCCTGGCTTAGGGGAGCCGGCAGTTTATTTTTTCCTGTTTGTTAATTTGTTCACTCTCCAAGACAGGGAGAATGGCTCAGGGTGTGTGACGGATCCTACTTCTGGCCCAGGGGACTTGGCAATTGCTGAAGCCACTCCAGAACCCAGTGCAGAACAGGGAGCGGGGAGGTAAGTGGGAGAGAGGTGTTTCCCTAAGGCGGTGTTTTTTATCCTCGTGGCAAGCCCTATGCAAATACTTATCTTTCGCTGATGAGGGCTGCTTCTCACTGGTTCTGTGTGTCCGTGTAGACACTCTGGCACTGGGTCTCTCCTGGTGCAGAAAACGTGCCTCCTGAGCATCACCGCTTGCCTGCCTCTCCGCTCACCCATGAGCTGCTCAGGCCTGAAGGGCTCAGACTCTTGCCAGGTCAAGTCGGGCAACTCCTCACTGCTTCTGAGCTATTTCTCCCTTCCCCTCCCACTCAGTCCAGTTTCTCAACTTTGCCTTTGATATTCAGGGCTCCCAGATTGCCATATATAATCGATTCACTTGTTTTTTCGGGTCTTTGTTGTAAGAGGGTCCACTGAAAGTGTCTGACTACTCAGCCATCTTGGCCCTGCCTCCTCTTGGCTGTAATCTTTAGAGGCAGATCATCAGGTCTTTCTCCTGCAGAGCTGCTGAGTGGGTTCAAACTGCCAACCTTTCAGTTAGCAGTGGAGCACTTAGCTATTTGTGCCAATTGATGATACAGGGACTGAAAGATGCAGTACATCTGTGACACACCCTTCGCCTGTGAATACCTTGGTCCCAAAGCCCATTACCCATGAAGCCAAACCAGGTAACAGTTTGGTGGGACAGGAGTACTACATATGCTTGATGCCAGCATCTGTACCATGGTCACCTTTTACATAGGAATAGCACTTCACGATGGGCGCCACACTCATCTGTCTACTACTGTATTCTGTGGAACTTCTGATCTTGACTGTTGACCATTTAGCTGGGGAATAGTACCTGATTTCTAAGAGAACAGCAGATGGCCAGGGCTTCTCTGAGGCCTTCCCATGGGCCAAGAAGTCCCAGAAGCTCTGGGAATTTGCTCAATCTGGATCTTACTAACATTTTGGTATTAAAAGCCTGTTATTGTGTGTCATCAAGTCAATTCCAACTCACAGCGACCCTACAGAAAAGAGTAGAACTGCCCCACAGGGTTTTCTAGTCTATACTCTCTATGAGAGCAGATCGCCAGGTCTTTTCTCCCACAAAGCTGCTGGGTGGGTTCAAACTGCTGACCCTTCAGTTAGCAGCTGAGTGCTTAACCATTGTGCTACCAAGGCTCCTATTAAAAGCCAAACTCTCTGCAATTTGTAAAAGTGCCAGACTCAACTGGCAGGGCTAAAGCACAACCCATTGCTGTCGAGTCGATTCCAACTCATAGCGACTCTATAGGATAGAGTGGAACTGTCCCATAGGGTTTCCTAAGTTGTAATCTTTACAGAAGCACACTGCCACATCTTTCTCTCACGGAGCAACTGGTAGGTTCGAACTGTTGACCTGCTGGTTAGCAGCGGAGGGCTTAACCACTGTGCCACCAGGGCTCCTACAGAGCTAAAGCCACACTACCATAATTAGTTAACTAGCTAAACACCCTCTCTCTGTCCCCTGGAAATTAAGCCAAAAGGATTAAAACAAGAAAAAAAATTAGTAAAATAAACTTGCATTAATCATTGCTTTCTACACAGCTACAAAAAGGTATCACAATGAACGAGGTTTAGCATTCTTTTCCTTTTTTTTTGGTAAAATTTAGTACTACTGGGAGCATACTGGAAAGAGCATGAGTTTTATAATCATACAGACAGGGATTGGAATATGGGCTCAACATTTGTTATGTGCATGACCTTGAGAAATTAACTTCTGTAAGCCTCAGTTTCTTCAAATGCAAACTGAGGCTTATAAGATCTACTCTGAATGGTTGTATGGGGATTAAATGAGATGAAATATGTCAAGTCAAGCACCAACCACAGTGCCTGGCTCATCCCAAGTACTCAGCATAGGTTACTTTCTAAATTACTGGGTTACTTTTCAGAGGCCCTGTTAAATCTACAAAACTGACATGAAACAAGTGTGAAGACTATACATTTACCCCCAGAATCCTTCTAGAATTTCATCAGAAAATCAGCAGTTTTTCCTCAAAGACGGAGCAGACATTTCTACTCATGGAACTAGACTGAGGCCAACCTTTATTTCTCATGTGTGTCATCAAGCAGCCTTTTAATAATTTGTCCCCACTGCTCCTTGGACTGGAATTTGATTGGGGACTGAGGAGTGAGGAATGGGTGGACCAGCCCTAGGAGTTTTTCAAAAGTGTTCATATGAACGTTTCCTCTCCTGCTCACCAGTGTAACTCTGGCAATCAGACCCAGGACATTCTGCTACATGGACACACGATGAAACTGACTTAGACTCAACTTAAGCGATGAATCCAATTCCATCCATTTCTTACACTATAAATCTATCGAATACAACAGAAATTAAAAGGGCATAATCTTAAAAAAAAAAAAAATGGGGGGGGGGCAGCAAATCCAGTCCTACCTGAAGCAAACGCTCCTGCTCCTGTTGCCATTTTTCCTGTCGCCTGCGCTCCTCTTCCGGGTCCCATGCCCAGAATTTAAACTGCTTAGAAAAACAGAATCATGATCAGAGTTGAGCCATGCCCTCCAAAGACAGGCAAAGGCACATGAACACAATCAGCCTCCGGCCTAGCTCCCGGATAGAAATGCTGAAGCATAAGCTTTCACATATCTAAAGACTCTCTTTATTTGGCTGAAGCCATTTTGAAATCTTAGTCCGTCTTGGTTTTCTTCCGAGACGCTGGTAAGATTCACTGAACTTTTTTGGAGCTAATGGTAACATGGAATAATTAGCAGCCACTGGCCTGACACGGCTTTTGCTTCATTTCTCTTAGATGTGATTTCTTAAATGCATTAATGCTCCTGAGCATAAGATGCTCATTCTGCATATTGATCCTGGGCCCCATATGCCAAGCAAATGGGACTGATTATTTCAGCAGAACTGTACAGATATGCAGCTTTTTAAAAGAAGTGGTGTTTGCAATACTATAACCTGTTACTGTCCCTACTGAACAGAGTAGAACTGCTCCACAGGGTTTCCAAGGCTGTAATCTTTCTGGAATCAGACTGCCATATCTTTCCCTGGTCAAGTAGCTGATGGGTTTGAAGTGCCAACCTTTCGGTTAACAGCCCAGTGCTTAAGCACTGCACCACCAGGGCTCCCTCAGTACTATAAAGCTTATCTTTCATTTTAATTTTGCTTTCCTATAGGAGCCCTGGTGGCATAGTAGTTAAAACGATGGACTGCTAACTGAAAGGTTGGCGGTTCGAAACCACCAGCAGCACCACTGGAGAAAGATGTGGCAGTCTGCTTCCGTAGAAATTTACAGCCTTGGAAACCCTCTGGGGTCACTGTGAGTCAGAATCAACTTAACGGGAGTGGTGTGTTTTTTTTCCTATGCCAGCTTCCCTAAAGTGGATTATTTAACTCACCCATGCCCACTAGTACTGCCTAAGACCCAGGCAAGGAGTCCCCTGCCACAGGCCCCACTTAACACACATACTCAAATCTAAAGATCTTTTTTTTGGTAAAGGTTTTTTTGAGTTTGGTAACTAAATGAGTAGGAGTCCTGATGGCGCAGTGGTTAAGAGCTTGGCTGCTAACCAAAAGGTCAGCAGTTCAAATCCACCAGCCACTCCTTGGAAACCCTATGGGGCAGTTCTTCTCTGTCCTATAGGGTCACTACGAGTCAGAATGGACTTGATGGCATCTATCAACAATAACTAAATGAGTGAACAGGAGTAACAGGAGAGGGATGCATGAACAGAAGCAGGTGCCAAGGACACAGAATACAGGACTCAGCGGATGCGGGGGGGGGAGGAGAAATCACAGCCTCTCCCTGGGAAACCAGCAAATGAGGGGCTGCAGTGCTAATCACCCAGAGTAGGTACTTAGGCAGACCATGTTTCCTAATCAGCTGGGCTCCCTTCCTTCCCTCTGTTCTGATGGGGTAGTTTTGGGAGGCACTTAGAACTGTCTAGTCCCTGGGTGGTGCAAATGGTTAGGCACTCGACTGCTAATCCAAAAATTAGCAGTTAAAACCCACCCAAAATCGCCTCAGAAGAAAGGTCTGGGGATCTGCTTCTAAAAGATCATAGCCTTGAAAACCTTATAGGGTAATTCTCCTCTGCACACATGGGTCACTATGTGTCAGAATTGACTCGGCAGCTGGTTTGATTCGTTTTCTTGGTTTAGAACTGCCTAGGAATTCTGAATTGGAAAAACGAGTCAGAGTTAGGGGACTGCTGGTGGGTGGAGAAGGTTGGGGGTTGGAGGAGCAGGCAGAATCTACCTACCCTGGCTGCCTGGGAAGCTGGACAAGGTCAGTTGGCGATCCAGTTTAGATGGGCCAGGCCCACCTTCTGCCCTGCACTGCCCCAGCAGATCCATGTGATCGCTCAGGCACATGGTGGCTGGGCTAGCCCAGAAAGAACCTCCAGGCGGAATGGGATCCCTGGTTGAGAAGGCAGCCCAGGTCACACGCATTTCTTGACTTATAACTAATATATTGATAAACATGGAATGTGGATCTTAATTTGTACTCTTGTTGTGGATCCTGCAAATGGTTGGGATGGCCATGACGCCTTGAAAATAGTCACTCAAGACAGGTGGGCAAATAAGTCAGGGAAATACACCTCCTATATGCCATTCTTAGCAATCACACTGCATAGCACATTAGCATATTAAAGGCTTTGAAAGCTTCTGCACAGGACAGGTGTCATGGATTGAATTATGTCCCCCCAAAAATGTGTGTATCAGTTTGGCTGGGCCACGATTCCTGGTACTGTGTGATATTCCTATATGTTGTAAATCCTGCCTCTATGATGTTAATGAGGGAGGATGGGTGGCAGTTGTGTTGGTAAGGCAGGACTCAATCTACAAGATTGGATTGTGTCCTCAGGCAACCTCTTGAGATATAAGGAGAGAAGTGAGCAGAGAGACACGGGGACCTCATACCACCAAGAAAGCAGTGCCAGGAGCAGAGTGTGTCCTTTGGACCCGGGGCCCTGCGTGGAGAAGCTCCTAGTCCGGGGGAACTTTGATGAAAAGGCTGACAGGGAGAGAAAGGCTTCTCCCAGAGCTGATGCCCTGAATTTGGACTTTTAGCCTACTTTACTGTGAAGAAATAAATTTCACTTTGTTAAAGCCATCCACTTGTGGTATTTCTGTTGTAGCAGCACTAGATGACTAAGACAGCAGGGGAGGGGGGACTACTGAATTTTATATAATCCAAAGTTTTTTATATTTCTTTGGACAACTTTTGAAATTAGTTCTCTGGAGTCCAGATGGAAAATTCTACTGGTGTTTAATGGTGTTGGAAGTTTCCTAAGACTTTGAAGCGGTTTAAACATGCCTCTCTCTCAGAGGCATGACCCTTTTTGGTCTTGTGAAGGAAAAGAGTATATGTGAATAAAGTGATAGGGAAACAAGAGAAACAATTAGGAATTATTTAGTTTTCAGATTTCCCTAGGTAGTAATCTTAAGAATAGAAGGAGCCCTGGTGGTGCAATGGTTAAGCATAAACGAAAGGTTGGCGGTTTGAACCACTAGCTGCTCTGAGGGAGAAAAGACTTGGCAATCTGCTCCCATAAAGATTTCAGCCTAGGAAACTCTATGGGGCAGTTCTACTCTGTCATGTAGGATCATTATGAGTTGGAATCGACTTGACTGCACACAACAATAACAATCTTAAGAACAAGTCATGTAAGGAGTAGGCAGATAGGAAGAGGAAATATGGGGTAAAGGGATGGAACACAGAATATTTGTTAAAAACTAAGACAGAAAAGCAATGAGCATTTTAAGAAGAAAAATACCACTGTAATAAACAAGAGGAAGAAACAAACTGTGACCTTGCTTCTTCCTTCAGGGAATATTTGCTGAGCACTTATTTTGGGCCAGGTGGGGATACTAGCTAGCCAAGAGATTATTCTAGCCTAACCTGAAAAACCAAACCCATTGCCATCAAGTCAATCCCAACTCATAGCAACCCTATAGGACAGAGCAGAACTGTCCCATAGTGTTTCCAAGGAGCAGCTGGTGGATTCGAACTGCCAACCTTTTGGTTAGCAGCCGAGCTCTTAGCCACTGTGCCACTAGGGTTCTGTTCTAGCCTAGTGGAGTTTAAAATAGAGTGAAGGGTGTGGGGGTAGGGAGGGATGGTGTATATATAAATTAATTATCAGCACAAGTCAATGTGATAACTATTTTGAAAGAGATTTTATACCAATTCAACAATTTCTACATATTCTACATTGTTGAATTGGTGTATGCTCTGCTGTGTATATTCTCAACAACAACAAAAATAAATCATAAAAAAGAGATATTTTACATAAAAGGAGCTAAAGAAAGTCAGAACGGAGAGTACGTAGCCCACTTTGTTTTATAATTTATCTGTTTACAGGTTTGTATCTTCCTCTGGCTTGAGGGTTTCTTAAGGGCAGCGAGGGTTCCTTATCCTCCTAAATATCCCAGCCACCTTGTATGTTTAGGCCCTCAGTGAATGTTTGTTAAATCAATGAATGGAATTATCCCAAGCTGGGGTGATGCATCTCCTTCCTCCCTCCGCTTACTAGTCCCCATAGCCTCGGGCAAGTCCAAGTCTGGCTGAAAATGACACAAATCTATTCAGGTCAGCATAACCAACTGCTTATTTCTCCTTCAAAGCTTCTTTCATTTTGCAGTTTCTTTTACTTTCCTATTCTGTGAAGGGCCATTTACCATCGAAAGGACATCAGTTTTGGCTGGGTATTTTCAGAAAATTCACTTATGTAGGTCAGTAATTTGTCTCTTCTTGCTCTATTTTCTATCAGCCAGAGATGAGAATGTATCTGTTTGGAGCACCCTTCCTCTCCACCCCGCCCAAGGGGTACAAGAACAATTTGACATTACTGTCTTGATGCAACTTAAAATGGAAATCAATGGGTTATATTATACTCTTGAGGTCTGTGCCATGCACGTTGGCTTTGGGATCACACTAAACCCATGTTCTTATTTCATAAAGTTACTTACAGGTGTAGCTGCAGGTGACTTTTCACTGCTTGGAGAATCCACTGCACAGGAAGAAGGAAAGAAAGAAAATAAAGATCATGATGTTGAGTAGCTTCTAACTGTCTTTCTTTTTGATTCTCTTAGTGGAGCGTCGTTCCTATGTCAGTTTCAAACCAATTTTTTTTTTTCCATAAGCTAAGAGCATTAGCAAATCATGATAAAGCAGACCCCTGAAGATTGTACCCACCACCAAAAGAAGTTGTGGCTGGTGCAATGGGATCGATCACATCAAGTAGCACCAGGCTCTAGGCTACAGGAAGCAAAAACTATTCCTATTAGTGCTGTTTTTAATGCACCTTGCATCCTGGCTTGGTCGACCAGTTCCCTCACTAGCTGCCATAGAGAAGTGTCATACAGAGAAAAGCTAGACATCATGGAGAGAACACAGACAGTGACACAGTTAACAAGAGAACCATTACCCAAAACCAAACATGTTGCCGTTGACTCGATTCTGACTCACAGCAACCCTATAGTTGCTGGTAAATGCTTGTGATCTTTGTTTAAAAAAAAAAAAAAAGACATAAAGAAAGAGATGAATAATATTGTTTCTTTGGCATCTCAAAATTAAAATAAAATTCTCTGAATTTCTCCCCCTCCTCCCATTTTAGTGTAATTGGTATCGACATATCAAAGAACTAGCTCTTTGCCAACTGTGTGTCAGAAACAAGCATTTTTCTCTGAAAGCAGAAATGCAGACAAATACCAGACATCATTGGTTGCCCCAACATGGATTTTTTTTTTTTTTAAAACAAAAGAAATACAGCTACCCAGTATGCTGTTTACCTGACTGGGAGAAAAACTGGGAACGTCGCCAAGAGTTCTGAACTCTAAGCGGTACACTGGCAGTGCCAGGCGGCTCTAGATCAGATGGTAGAATAGAACAAACAGAAAACCATGAAAACGGGGGTGAGGATTGAACAGAACTATGCTCCCAACTCCTAAAGGTTTGGCTGCAGTCCATACAAGAGCTGAGAGTGAGAGAATCTAAATCTAAATGTCTCAGTAAAATGCACACAAAAACCTGAAGACATGCACAAATATCAATAGAACTGTAACAGTGTGGTATTGTGTACCTTCCTTGGTGTTAAGTGAAGTTTTATAGGCTCACACTTAATGGTGATATTGTTAGAATGTTAAATCTCAAAATGATGGAATGATAAGCTATACAAGAGCAAAAAGTACAGTTTATGTTGCTTTTGGAAAACTCTAGAAAAATGTAAAAGACAGCAGAGATGGATGGGTTCAATTATGAGTTCATACACATTACACTTTATAAAGGCCATGTAGGAAAGAAGTCAGTGGCAGAAGTTATTTAAAAAAAAAAAAAAGAGTTATATTTCCATTTGTAATGAGGTGGCATCAGTCATAGAAGCCCATGACAAACATTTATATCCTTACAGTATACGCTGTGATCTTCTGCCATCCTCGATGCAAAGAAAGACATCAGTTGTTGAAGTGTGCACAGATTTTACTGAAATACCAATTTGAGGTATCTTTCTACCATTGGAAGACAGTTGAGAAAAGGAAATCTGTCATTTTCAAATGTATTTTATGAATATTTTCAGAGGATTTAAATATTTTACTTACGCATGTCCGTGTGTGCGTATGTATGTGTGTGTGTGTGTGAGAGACAGGGAGATTAAGGGAAACTGGTAAAACATTGTTAGGGTTAACCAGCAGACCAATGGCCCATTTGGTCAGTATATAAACATACGACTTTATTGAGTTAGGGGAGATATCACTTTCTGGAGGAGAAAGTATTTGGTCTGGCTCCAGGATTCCTGATCTTAACCCTACAGTTTCTTTGGATTCATGTGCGACCTCAGACTAGTTCCTTAAAAGTGCACTGACGTTTTACATTTGGGCAGAGCCCTATACCTTTTTTTTCCAATTAAAGATAAATCATATCTTTTAATGTTTCATTTATTAGAGGCTTTTTACTTCCTGAAAGATAGGAACTTATAAGCTCCAAGCAAGTACTGCTGTTATTTTCGTATCTATCAACAATGTCTTTGGTGCACTGTGCAAATAAACACTTCTACTCAGTAGTTTTCAGAGAATGGTCTCAGATCTGCAGCATCAGCATCACCTGGGAACACATTAGAAATGCAAATACTTGGGCTCCACCCTAGACCTATGGAGTGACCCTCAGAGGTGGGGCCCAGCGATGCGTATTTTAACAAGCCCTGCAGGGCACTCTGGTGCATACTCAGGGTTTGAGAACCCCTGCTTTAAACAGTTTATATTTGTGGAGACACACTAGTATCTCCACAAGTATAAACACTCCATTATGAGAAAAGCATTCAAGAATAGTTTGTTTCTGTTTGACATCTTTCTACACGCTGCAATGTACTTCTACTCATACACTATTCTGAACTTGTTGCTGGGCCCCATTGAGTCAGTTCCAACTCATAGTGACCTTATGTGACAGAGTAGAACTGCCTCATAGGGTTTTCTAGGCTGTAATCTTTATGGAAAGGAGCCATGGTAGCATAGTGGTTAAGCGCTCGGCTGCTAACTGAAAGGTTGGTGGTTCGAACCCACTAGCTGCTTCGTGGGAGAAAGATGTGGCAGCCTGCTTCTGTAAAGATTACAGCCTTGGAAAGCCTATGGGGCAGTTCTACTCTGTCCTATAGGGTCTCTATGAGTTGGAATTGACTTGATGGCAATGGGTTTTGGTTAATCTTCACAGAAGCAAATCACCCGGTCTTTCTTCCATGGTGCACTGGGTGGTTCAAGCCACCAACCTTTCAGTTAGCAGCTGAATGCATAACTGTTGTGCCACCAGGTCCCCTTATTCTGAAACTACTAGATTACATTTATGAGTGCTTATTCTGAGACTTCAGAAGACCAAAGCAGAATTGACACATTTGAATTGCGGTGTTGGTGAAGAATATTGAATATACCATGAACTGCCAGAAGAAGGGACAAATCTTGGAGGAAGTATAGCCAGAATGCTCCTTAGAAGCGAGGATAGTGATATCTTGTCTCACTTACTTTGGACATGTTATCAAGAGGGACCAGCCCCTGGAGAAGGACATCATGCTTGGTAATGCAGAGGGTCAGTGAAAAAGAGGAAGACCCTCAACACAATGGATTGACACAGTGGCTGCAACAATGGGCTCAAACGTAGCAATGATTGTGGGGATGGCACAGGATGGATAACATTTTGTTTTGTTATACATAGGGTTGGAGGTAACTGGACAGCACCTACCAACAATAACAACAACAATTCTGAGACTGGGATTGAGCTAAACACTTTTTATAGATTTTGAGGTTTATCTCATTTAATTCTTCCAATGAGGTTATTATTTATTTCTGTTTTACAGGTGAGGGTTATAGATTAGGGAGAAGTTTGTGGCTAACATGATACAAGTAAGAACTAGAAGAGCAAGAATTTGAATGCAAGCTTTTTGTCCCCAGACCCTGCAGCCATAATTACAGCTTCCATGAACCAGACAACAAGAGTATAGAACAGGTATATTCCAAATAAATTTCTATCTTGAAGAATACTTTCTGATATGTTCCAGTGCTACTAACTTAGATTTTTTCATCATTCTATTTGGATAGAGCATGAAATAAAGTCCCTTAGTTGAGCAACGTATTAAAAAATTAAATTAAAATATCTTTCAACAGGTAACAGAATGTATAACTATATGTGGTTGCTGTTGTTAGCTACAGCTGAGTTGGCCCCCAACTCATGGCAACCCCATGAACAATGGAATGAAATGATGCCTGGTCCTACACCATCCCATGATTGGTTGAGAATTGGACTATTGTGATCCATAGAGTTTTCATTGGCTGAGTTTTTGGAAAAAGATCACCAGGCCTTTCTTCCTAGCCCATCTTCATCTGGAAGCTCCGCTGAAACCTATTCAGCATCATAGCGACACATAAACCTCCACTGACAGACAAGTGGTGGCTGTACATGAGGTGCATTGGACAGGAATCGAACCCAGATCTCCTGCGTGGAAGGCAAGAATTCTACCACTGAACCACTAATGCCTCATTGTTTAAGAATATAAGACAACAAAATTATTTAACATGGCTTAAAATATCTATATAACCAATTGCCATCTAGTTGACTCCGACTCACGGCAACTCCAAGTATGTCAGAGTAGAACTATGCTCCATAGAGTTTTTAATGGCTTCTTTTTCAGAAGTAGATCACCAGGCTTTTCTTCTGAGGCACCCCTGGGTGGTCTTGAACCTCCAACCTTTCGGTTAGTGGCTGACAGCATTAGCCATTTGCAACACCCAGGAACTCCTAAAAGATCTTTGTCTTCTCTATATTACTTATCTACGTGAGTACACAGTGCTAGAAATAGGGCAGAACTAAAATCTGTCTAAAAATGGTCAATTGTTGTCCCAGTTGTGAGAATTTATTTATTTTTGTCAGTTTCCTTCAGGACATTAGAACTGAGAAATTTGAAACAAATGCGTTGAAGACACGATTTAACTTGATTCCATATTAAGAAACTAGTGACCACCAGTACATATACCAGTTAATTCCCTCCCAAGATCTTCCTGTTATAGAAATAGATCCGAGCTTCTCTCTCAACCATTGGTTATGGAAGCCAAATCAGATTCTGCCAATAGTGGTCCCAAATAGGTACCTATCCAGGAAAAAGGATGTAAAAATAAATGTGCAGCCACAGTACATCTATACCATCCTCTCTCTGCCTGAACTGATAAATTAAATCTACAAAATATACTGGAGAAAGGAACTAAAACAACAAAAACAACAACAAAAACCCCTTACAGTTCTTGCCTCCTGAACTATAGATGTTTCTGCATCTAGAAAGACAATTCACACCAATAAAACCCAGTGGTCTATCTGTTTTAAACAACAGCCTCCATTGGATCATGGAATTCACACTGTCTGAATCCCTGAGGGTCTTTTGTGGTGATTGTGGGCACCTAGGTTTCTAACCAAGATAAAGGGATTTAAGTTGGGCTCTTAAAGAGTAAAAAGATGAAGTCACAACCTAGATGTCACTTGCCCAAAAATACCTGGGGAGTTTGTGGAGGGCAGTGCCATTTTATAACCTTCATAGACTTGAAATTTTCCATTCTTTCACATATCAAACAGTATGGTAGGCCCTACACCCCTCCCCACATTATATTAAACATATTAAAATGTATCAATGTATTAAAATACATCAAATATATGAAGCGTATTAAAATACATCCAACATGAAACATACTAAAATGCATCCTCAGCACATACCACACATACACACACATACACATATATTTTTCCTTTCTGTAAAGATTAAAATTTTTGGCTCTGAGTGACAGGTTTAGTCTATGATAGTCTATGATTAATCATCATGTACATCCAGGGATTAATTAAGAACATCTGATTTTTTTTTTTAGAAAAAATTTGTTTAAATTAAATGGAAATTTCAGGAAGACTAGAATGAACAATTAATGCCATAATTTTAAGATTATAAACTCCTTATTAAAGTTATTAATTTTGATTTTATAACTGTCTTTTTATATTTTGGGACCAACAGAAATATTTTCATCTCAAACACTGTGTAATGCCCTATTCTGCCTGACTGACAAAATGGTCTTGGCAGCTGGGGTTCCTAGCCAGGCCAAAGAGAGAACACAGGCCCAGCTTTCCATTCTGAAGTTACTGATTCAGCCAGCATGGACTCTGGGAAACACCAGGGTTAAAGGAAGGTCAATATAAAGGAACTAATCTTCTCTTAAAATAAAGAATATTTTACTACAGATGGGCCCAGACAAAACATGTAGAACTAAAATAAAATTATTTCCTTCTCTTTACCTTGAGAATTGAGATTTGGCAAATGTAGTTGGTTGGTTTCAGGCATTTTGTCCAGAAATGGAAATGTCAGAGTTGCTTCTGGTTCTGGAGATTTTGGCTTTGCTACCTGGAATGTCGGGTAACAGACACTGAAAGATTGTCCATTAACAAATACACAGCTGAAATAAAATTTAACGGTCTATGATTATTACAGAAATCAATAGTTTAAACATTTAACTTTTAAATGGAAATTTTTTGCCCTTCCCAAACCCCTTTCATGCTTTTCTATGTTAATATAGTGGTCATTTTTTCAAGAAATCAAATTATACCATAAAAATTGGTGATTAGAAGACAGTATTCCATCTCTGGAATTGTACATCATTCTTTCTCACTTTCTTATTTGACTACTCACACAGTGTCTTCCTGGTACTACGTCAAAGTAAATCTGTAATGTCAGGGGAAAAATTATATCTTCCTCTGTAAGTGCTAAAGATGAAAGCAGTATTACCTTTCAATGGACTTTATTCTCAAGACATTACACACACATGAACTTAGGTGAAGCACACTAAAGACATTATACCGAGCTTGCTGACAAAGAAGCATTAATCTAAATAACCGCTATCAAACAGTGCTATAGTAATGATGTCTTCAGGGGAATTCTGAGGTGTGTTCGACCACTTGTCCTTATGGTAAACAGATCCAAAGTTACAGGCTTTTAAAATCCTCATGTTTGCTTTGTAAAAATAGATTTTGTTATTGTTATTTTATTTGGTCTCTTCCCAACCTGAATGGCCTTTAGTAGAAGCATCCTCCTCCTGATTTGTTCCTTCTAATCAATTGACTGCTGAAAGAGTTGATTACTAAATTTGTTAAAATAACATCTAAAATAAGAAAGAGTCAATAGACTCAATTTAAAAGGTCTGAATGAAGAGCATGGGCTGTATCAGTTCATGTCCTTTCAGGTGCTCACAGGACTTTCTAATTCACTTTATGGCTGGCAGCTGTGTTTCTGATAGATTAATTTGATAGACAACCACGGGACCTCCGGACAAGTGAGGATGCACAGCACTTATTTCATCACAAGCTGATCTATGATTTGGTCCTCAGGATCATTTAATGACTAGAATTTCTTCATGGTAGAATTTTGGTTTTGTTTATGAATCTTATGTTCGACCCTAAGGGGATCCTGAAGACAATGCAGTTAATCACCTCATGTTGCATTATAGATGTCAACCAGACATCCAAATGAACAAACATCAAAGGCTAAGGCCTAGAATTATCAAAGTTGATGCCCCTCAGATCTTAACCTTATACCACAGAGACTGACAAAACATATTTAAGATAATGTCTTGTTGTAAACAAAATAGTTAATGGTTAGCAAAAATGCTCCAAATGACCTCTGTAAAAAGGTCAGCCTGTGTGCATGGTTGCTTATACAAAATGTTCTTATACAAAAGTGAAATTAGAAAATAAAGAAAATTGCAACTACTGTGATCATCTTTCTCCCTTAAAAGAATGGGGCCCTAAGAGCTAATCATATAGTAGGCAACTAAGAAAAGGGAAAAATTCACTTGATCTAAGTAAGAAAAGAATTGGGTTCAAAGACCATTATTCCATTTGCTAATTAAATAGCAGGGATTCTTAATCTGAGGTCCCTGGCAAAGTACTGGGGGGCCTAGGAACTTGGTACCACGTGATACCAAGGCAAACTTGGTAATTCTATTTTATTTCATGCATTTAAAAAAATTATTCGGAGAATAGTATTTACCAGATAGTCAACGGGGCCTATGGCAAAACAACAAAAACAAAAAACCCTGAAATCAATTCTTCCCAAAGTGGGGTATACATGTCACTGGTGGTTCAAAGATGGATCACACAGATAAGGCTACATAGATGAGGTATGCAGATGAACAGTTTTTAGTTACGGGTTTTTTTTTTTTTTAAATTCTAGCAGTGATATAAAGTTTTCCTTTCAGTTTACATCTAAGTAAAAAAAATAAAGTGAGTTTAGAAGAATAATAAGTAAATTCTAGTTACAAGTGAAATGTGCATTAGACAAAACCTGCAAAGGTGGGAAACGCTGACGTCCCTCAATGTTTGGTCTACAGTTTAGTTCCTCTTTTTGGACTTCCAGACCATTCTGTAATTCTCTGTGCATAAAAATGAGGAATAATCTGGTTCCAAAATACCTGCAAAAGCATCAAAGCAATAGGTATTTTTGAGGCTCTACTAAGGACACAGTGCTCTCAGCTCCTTAGGCCAGGGGCTGGGTCTTGTTCACTGCTGGCTAGCCAATGTCTAGTAAGTAGAGTGACTGGAACATAGTAAGTGCACTATCAATATTGGTGGAGTAAATGAGAATGAACTAGAACTAGAAGTAGTGAAATTTTAACTTTAAAGTCAAATCTCAATTTGGGGTTAGTTTTTGAAAAGTGGAATACCACCACATATTGTATGCAAATTGTGTAAGTCAGTGGTTCTCTACCTTGCTGGCCTATTAGAATCACCTGGAAACTTTAAAAAATATAGATGCCTGGGCCCTACCCCCAGAGATTCTTATTTATTTGTTCTAGGTGAGCTTAGCATTTTTAAAATTCTAAAGAGTAGTCAAGGTTGAGAAAAACTGGTGTAAGTGATGAAGAATTTTAGACTCTGTACCTAAAAACCAATGTGAACAAGACTGAACACAGAAGAAATTTAATAGAAATGAGGCTTTAAAATCATTGGAGCAGAACAATAATTTTCTAGGTTCCTTGTTATTCAAATTGAGAGGCATCAAAAGTACCACTGTTAAACTCTTGGGATGGAGTGCAAAACCAAATAAAACGAAACCTGTTGCCGTTGAGTCGATTCCAACTTACAGAGACCCTATAGGACAGAGTAGAACTGCCCCATACAGTTTCCAAGCAGCGCCTGGTGGATTTGAACTGCCGACCTTTTGGTTAATTCTGATGCTTGCTAAAGTTTGAGAGCCACTGCTCTATACTGTTCACGATTCTAACAGATTTATAAATAGATACTTGATCTTCATTCTCTACTGTCTGAATGTTATACTATGTTCAAACCTATGGAATTTGCCACCCCTTCATCTTTACTTCTCAAATATTAAAAAAGTATTAATGAAAAAATTTATTTTATAAAATAAAATGTTTTTTAAAAGGTAATATTGATTTCTCTTCCTATCCATAGTTCTAAGGCAGGCAGTCACATGCTAGAATATAACATAAAATACAGAAGAGATCTCATACATGAGCTGCAAAAATATCTAAAAAACTTCCCAAGGACATAATGAAAACTCCATAATATTATTTAATGAACTCAGATAATTATATAAAACTTACTTTGTTTTATGTTTAATACTTGGATCAAAATAAAATCTCTGTTGAACAAATTACAAAAAAAAAAAGTACTATTCCTATAAAAAAGGTAAATGTTGGAAAGAGAATATTAAGTAAGCTGACAGGTTAAAAAGCAAATAAACAAGGTCACACACAGCAAACTAAAACCTAACTGCAAATCTTTATAGCTCATATTACATTTTTCTTTGACATGTAACAAACTCTTCCTAATTAAAAAATTAATTAAAATAATTTTAAAAAGATGTTTGAAGAATATATAACAACAGTTAATAATAGAGGGGTAGATTTCAGTGACTTTTACATACACACTCTC
>NW_004444062.1:2684217-2747405 GCF_000243295.1 Trichechus manatus latirostris
TGTTTATATCTTTCTATTTTTAATTTCTTGCAATGAACATATACTATACATGTATCTAGAAAAAATATAAATTGAAGACATAAAAAATAATTAGGAGAGAAGATATAATTATTAACAATTGTTACAGCAGCAGCCAACCCTAATGTAAAACCATATTAACTTTTTTGAATTTTAACCACTTTTGTCCACTATGTACTTCACCTTCTGTGACAGCACCAACTCCACCTTTCCACTCATTTCATTTTCTGGTTTCTTCTGATCTTTTTCTTCTGGCACATTGTTTTTTAGCTGGGGGCTGGAGGAAAACTCCACAAAAGCCACAGTTGGGCTGGATCGAGTCACGGTTGTTGTAAAATGCTGTGGCTCTGAAATGACATTACATTCAGAAAAATAAGGAAGAAAAAGAAATCCATATAAAGGTCCATTTATTCTGCAATACCACAAAGTGCATTTAGTCTATATCCTGCCCTGGCAATAAGAAGTTTGATTACAGGGGAATTCTGGGAAGATGGAGGTGTAAATTAACCATCGTTCTGACCTTTCCCCATAAATACAACAAGGAAACGGTGCTTGGCTTTGAGGAACTCTGAATCAGGGAGCAGAGGAGAGCAGCAAAGAACTGTAGATAAGCAAGAATCAAGAAATCACAACAAGTACATACTGTCCCTGCCTCTCCCTCAGCCACGTGGGCCTCCAGCTGCTGTGAACTAGGGTAGTGGCCCCAGAAAAAAAGCCTGCTTCCCTAATGACCACTGTCCCTGCCTTACAAAGAGACAGGACCCCAAGCTTCTGCCCTAAAATCAACAAGGCAGACCTCCCCGGGGGTTCTGTTTGGAGTGTGCCAGCACCTCCCCGACCCAGACACTGTCAGTTGCAAGCCTACTGTGAATTACTACCGGTACAGTGGAGTCTGCTCTCAGAGTTGACACTCTACCTGCCTCCCTGCTCACCCGATAGCTCAGGCCTCTGAAACCAACAGGACAGACCTCCTGGGAAGTCAGGCCTGGTCTGTCTGCTCCCCATTTCAGTCAGAGCTGAGGACTGCTGGCTGAGGCTGTCGTGTGGTAAGAAATAGGCATCTTTAGTGGAGGCCTACACCCACAGTCAACGTACTACACGGAGGGCTCTGATAGCAACCAGGCCGACCTCCCTGGAGGTGCGTTTGCAGCATGACAGCCCTTCCCCCACCCAGACACTGTCACCTGCAAGCCTGCTGTGAATTGCTACAGAAGGGCCTTGCAGTGGAGTCTGCTCCCATAGTCAGCACTCTACCTTCATCCCTGCATACCCCATAGCTCTGGCCTCTGAGACTAACAGGACAAACCTCCCTGGGAGTCAATTAGGGTTAGTGTGCCCCCAATTCCAGTTGGCACTGAGGACTGCTGACTATAGCTACTGTGTGTTAGGAAGCAGAAGTCTTGAGTGGAGGCTGCACTTAAAGCTAACAATCTACCAGGGGGACTCCGATAGCAACAAAGCAGACCTCTATGGGGATCTGACCAGAACATGACACCTCCTCCCCCACCTGGTAATTGCTGGTTGCCAGGCTGTTGTAAACTCTTACAGAAGCCCCCCAACCCCCCTGCCGCAGTGGAGTCTGCTCCCCAAATCAGCACTATACCTGCCTTACCTCCTTGTTCAGGCCTTTGAAACCAAAAGGACAGATCTCCCTGGTAACCACTAAGAAAATATATTAAAAACATACACAAAAGGAAAGGAGAAGGGAACCAAAAAGGCTCACTACAATAAACGAACAAAACAAAAGCAAGCAGTAGTAAAGGACAAAGACAAAGAAGGCTAAAAACACATACACAAAAAAACAAACACCAAAATGGCAGAAATGAGTCACTTCTTATGGAATGAAGCTAGAAATCAATAACAGAAAAAAAAAAAAAAAAAAACCCCTGGAAAATATATAAAGATATGGAAATTAAACAACACACTATTAAACTACCAATGGGTCAAGGAAGAAATCAAAAGAGAAATCACAAATTTCTTAGACTCAAATGAAAAAGCACAACATACTAAAACTTATGGGACACAGTGAAGGCAGTACTCAGAGGAAAACTTACAGCAACAAATGCCTTCATAAAAAAAGGAGAAAGATCTCAAATTAACAGCCCAACTCAACAACTCTAGGAACTAGAAAGAGAAGAGAAAACTAAGCCTAAGCAAGCTCACCAGAAGAAAGGAAATAATAAAGATAAGAGCAGAAATAAAATTGAAAACAGAAAAACAAAAGAGAGAATCAATAAAATCAGAAGTTGGTTCTTTGAAAAGATCAATAAAACTGACAAACCTTTAGCTAGACTGACAAACAAAAGAAAAGATGCAAATAACCAAAATAAAAAATGAAAGAGGCGACATTACAACTGACCCGATAGAAATAAAGAGAATTATGACAGAATATTATGAACAACTGTATGGCAACAAACTGGATAACCTAGATGAAGTGGACAAATTCTTAGAAGCACACAACCTATCCTAACTGACTCAAGAGGAAACAGAAAGTCTCAACAGACCCCTAACACACAGCAGTGTGATCAAAAACGTCCCAAGAAAAAAAAGTCCTTGACCAGATGGCTTCACTGGGGAATTCTACCAAACATTTAGATAAGAATTGATACCAGTAGTGTTTAAATTCTTCCAAAAGGTAGAGAAGGAAGGAATACTCACTAATTTATTTTATGAAGCAAACATAATCATGATACTCAAACCAGAAAAAGACATCACAAGAAAAGAAATTTCTCTTATGAATATAGATGCCAAAATCCTCAACAAAACTCTAGTGGACAGAATCCAGCAGCATATTAAAACAGTATACACCATGACCAAGTGGAATTTATTCCAGGAATGCAGGGATGGTTCAACATTAGAAAAGCAATCATCATAATATACCACATCAAATGAAAATAAACACACGATCATCTCTATGGATGCAGAAAAAGCATTTAATAAAACCAATACCCTTTCTTGATGAAAACTCTGAAGAAGATTGGAATGGAAGGGAAATTCCTCAATATGATTCAGGGTATATATGAAAAGCCAACAATCAACATTATACTTAATGCAGAAAGACTGAGAGCTTTCCCCTTGAAATTGAGAACAAGACAAGGGTGCTCACTCTCACACCTTATATTCAATATTGTATTAGAAGTCCTAGCCAGAGCAATAAGACAAGAAAAAGAAATAAAATGTATCTAGATTGGAAACGAAGAAGTAAAATTATCTCTATTCACAGATGATATGATCCTATATATAGAAAATCTAAAAAAGTCCACAAGAAAACTTCCAGAGCTAATCAAGGAATTTAGCAAAGTTGTAGGGTACAAGGTAAACAAACAAAAATCAGTTGGGTTTTGATAGACCAGCAATGAGAAATCTGAAATGGAAATTAGGGAAATAATTCCATTTACAATAGCATCTAAGAGAATAAAATACCTAGAAATAAATCTAACCAGGGACATAAAAGACTTATACAATGAAAACCATAAAAAACACTGCTGAAAGAGATTAAATAAGACTTAAATAAGTGGAAAGATGTTCCATGTTCATGGATTGGAAGACTTAATATTGTTAAGATGTCAATATTATCCAAAGCAATCTATGGATTCAACAAAATTCCAACATCCTTCTTTACAGAAATAGCAAAACTTATCCTCAACTTTATATGGAATGGCAAGAAGCTCCAAATAGCTAAAACAATGTTGAAAGAGACGAACAAAGTAGGAAGACTCACACTTCCTGATCTGAAAACATATTAGACAGCTACAGTAACCAAAACAGCCAGGTACTGGTGTAACAATAAACATATAGACGAATGGAATAGAATTAAGAGTCCAGAAATAAACCCACATATCTATGGTCAATTGATTTTTGACAAGGGTACTAAGTCCATTCGATGGAGAAAGAAGAGTCTCTTCAATAAATGGTGCTGGGAAAATCGGATTTCTACATTTAGAAAAATGAAACAGGATTCATGCCTCACACCATACACAAAAACAAATTCAAAATGGGTTAAGGACCTAAATGTGGAAACCAAAACCATAAAATTTTTAGAACAAGCAGGGGTGACACTGTCAGGCCTAGCTTTCAACAATGGATTTCTAATATGACACAAGTACAGACAGCAAAAGACAAAATAAATAAATGGGACTGCATAAAAATTAAAAACTTTTGTTCATCAAAAGATTTTACCAAAAAAGTGAAAAGACAAGCTACTGACTGGGAGAATATCTTTGGAAACCATGTATATGACAAGGATCTAATAACCAAAACATATATAAAACTTCAACAACTCAACAACCAAAAGACAAATAACCCAATCACAAAATGGGCAAAGGACTTAAATAGACATTTCATCAAAGGGGACATTCAAATGGCCACCAAACGCTGAAAAGTGCTCAGCATCATCAGCCATCAGAGAGATGCAAATCAAAACCACAGTGAGACGCCATTTCACTCCCACTAGGATGGCTAAGATAAAAACAAAAACAAAAACAAAAAAACCCAGGAAATAATAAATGTTGGCAAGGATGTGGAGAATCAGAACCTTATCCACTGCTGGCGGGAATGCAAAATGGTACAGCCATTGTGGAAAACAGTGTGGTGGTTCCTCAAAAAACTAAAAATAGAACTACCATATGACCCAGCAATTCCACTCCTAGGTATATACTCAAAAGACTTGAAAGCAGAGACTTAAGAGACTTGTATACCAGTGTTCATTGCAGCACTATTCACAATAGCCAAAAGGTGGAAACAATCTAAAATGCTCATCAACAGATGAATGGATAAACAAAATGTAGTACATGCATACAATGGGATACTACTCAGCCAGTAAGATAAATGAAGTCTCGATAGTATGGATTGAGCTTGAAGACATTCTGCTGAGCAAAATAAGCCAATCACAAAAGGACAAATATTGTATGTCCTCATTTATATAAAAAGAGAAGAAATGGCAAATGTATAGAGAACAAAGTTTATTAGTGGTTGCCAGGAGCAGGAGGGAGGTGGAAAATGGGGGTTAACGGTGATGGAAAAACCACGTTGATTAAGGCTAGGGTTGCACAGCCGATTATCGTAATTGCTGTCAATAAGTTGTACACTTGTAAAGAGTTGTGTAATATATGTATTTACAACAATGACAAAAAAAAAAAAAAAAGAACAGCTGCTGAGGCTGCATATGTACAACGAAACACCTCAAGGGATTTGGTTCCTTGGTTTGAAGTTTTAGGGTCATCGTTTCATGAGGCATTCTAGTTAATTGTTTAGTGTTTCTGTTCTACCTCCTAGTTCGTTGCATAGTAGCTGGGGTGTTAAAAGCTTGTAAGCAGCCATCCAAGCCACGACAATTGGTCTCTATTCACCTGGAGCAACAGAGAAGAAGGAGTCAGGAACAGGAAGAGAATATGGAATGTGCAGCTAAATGTCTCCATCAACAACTGCCTCCTTTGCCATGAGACCAGAAGAATTGGATTGTGCCCAGCTACCATTGCTGAACATTTTGATCTAAGATTCCACAGAAGAATCCTGATCAAAAGGGAGAAAATGCAGAACAGAATTTCAAATTCTCATTGACTCTAAACTTCCTGAAACCATGAAGGGTGAATGAACCTCTGAAACTATTGCCCTGATATAATCTTTTAACCTCAAACCAAAAATATCCCCTGAAGATCTACATAAATGGATAAACATACCATGCTCATGGATAGGTGGACTCAACATTGTGAAAATGACAATTCTACCCAAAGCAATTTACAAATACAATGCAATCCCGGTAAAATACCAACAACATTCTTCAAAGAGATGGAAAAACTAATCATTAACTTTATATGGAAAGGGAAGAAACCCCAGATAAGTAAAGCACTATTGAAGGAGAATAAAGTAGGAGGACTCGCACTACTGGATCTCAGAACCTACTATACAACTACAGTGGTCAAAACAGCCTGATACTGGTACAACGACAGATACATTGACCAGTGAAACAGAATTGAGAACCCAGATGTAAATCCATCCACCTATGGTCACCTGCTCTTTCACAAGAGCCCAAAGGCCATCAAATGGGGAACAGACGGTCTTTTTAACAAATGGTGCTGGCAAAACTGGATGTTCATCTGCAAAAAAATGAAACAGGATCCATACCTCACACCATATACAAAAACTAATTCAAAATGGATCAAAGACCTAAATATAAAGCCCAAAACTATAAAGTTCATAGAAGAAAAAATAGGATCGACGCTAGAGGCCCTAATACATGGCATTAACAGGATACAAACCATAACCAACAACACACAAACACCAGAAGATAAGCTAGATAACTGGGATCTTCTAAAAATTAAACACTTATACTTATCAAAAGACTTCACCAAAAGAGTAAACTGAGAACCTACAGACTGGCAAAAAATTTTTGGACAGTACAAGTCAGACAAAGATCTAATCTCTAAAATTTACAAGAAAATCTAACACCTCTACAACAAAAAGACAAACAATCCAATTTAAAAATAGGCAAAGGAAATGAACAGACACTTCACCCAAGAAGACATTCAAGCGGCCAACAGATATATGAGGGAATGCTTGTGAGCACTAGCCATTAGAGAAATGCAAATTAAAACCACAATGAGATACCATCTCTCCCCAGCATTACTGGCATGAGTCAAAAACACTGGAAATAACAAATGTTGGAGAGGCTGCAGGGAGATCGCAACTCTCATGCACTGCTGGTGGGAATGCATAATGATACAACCATTTTGGCAAATGATATGGCGCTTCCTTAGAAAGCTAGAAATAGAAATACCATATGAACCAGCAATCCCACTCCTAGAAATATATCCTAGAGAAATAAAAGTCATCACACAAATAGACATATGCACACCCATGTTCATTGCAGCATTGTTCACAATAGCAAAAAGATGGAAAGAACCTAGACGCCCATCAACAGATGAATGGATAAACAAACTATGGTACATATACACAGTGGAGTATTACACAATGATAAAGAACAATGCTGAATCTGTGAAGCATCTCATAACATGGATGAAATGGGAGGACATTATGCTGAGTGAAATAAGTCAATCACAAAAGGACAAATATTGTATGAGACCTCTACTATAAAAACTCATGAAAAAGAAACAATCCTTGTTGGTTACAAGGGATGGGGGGGGTAACTAAATAGACAATAGATAAGTGGTAACTTTGGTAAGGGTATGACAGTACACAATACTGCGGAAGCCAGCACAACCTGTACAAGGAAAGGTCATGGAAGCTCCATAGACACATCTAAACTCCCTGAGGGACTGAATTCCTGGGCAGAGGGCTGTGGGGACCATGGTCTTGATGAACATCTAGCCCATGTGGCATAACACAGTTTATAAAGACAATGTTCTACATTCTATCTTGGTGAGTAGCATCTGGGGTCTTAAAAGCCTGTGAGGTGCCATCTAAGATACTCCACTGGTCTCACCCCTTTGGGAGCAAGGGAGAATGAAGAGAACAGGATACAAGGATAAGATTAGTCCAAAGGACTAACGGACCACAGCTACCGAGGCCTCCACCAGACAGAGTCCAGTACAGCTAGATGGTGCCCGGCTACCACCACTGACTGCTCTGACTGGGATCACAACAGAGGGTCCTGGACAGAGGTGTAGAAGATTGTAGAACAAAATTCTAATACACAAAAAAAGACCAGATTTACTGGCCTGACAGAGACTGGAGAAACCCTGAGAGTATGGACCCCGGACACTCTTTTAGCTCTGTGGTGACGTCACTCTCAAAGTTCACCGTTCAGCCAGGGATTGGACAGCCCCATAAAACAAAATGGGACTAATGAGGCACTGCAGTCCAGGGACAAGGACTAGAAGGCAGGAGGGGACAGGAAAGCTGGTGATAGGGAACTCAAGGTTGAGAAAGGACAGTGTTGACATGTCGTAGGGTTGTTAACCATTGTTACAGGGCAAATGTGTACTAACTGTTTAATGAGAAATTACTTTGTTCTGTAAACTTTCATCTAAAGTACAAAAAAAAAAAAAAGAATTATCTACGTGAGATCAAATTGACAACAGCAACTCAAAAGGTTTGATGAGAAGCCTAGGGGACAGTCAGTTGAAGATAATGGTGATGGAATAATTTGGAAAAGGATAGTGAGAGTACCAGCACAACTGGAAGAATGTAATCAATGTCACTGAATTGTACATGTAGAAATTTTTGAAATGGTGTATCTTTGGCTATGTATATTTTCACACACACACACAAAAAAGTTCTTCCAAGGTCGAGAAGTGAGAGTGTTGACATATCATGGGGTTGTTAACCAATGTCATAAAACAATATGTGTACAGACTGTTTAACGAGAAACTATTTCTTCTGTCAACCTTCACCTAAAGTACAATAAAAAAAAATTTTTAAAAATCCCCTGAAGGCATCTTAAAATCAAGCAATAGTTTAGCTTAACTAGTAAAAAAGGTCTGCCTTGAGCATTATGCTCTTTTAAGAACTATCTAAATGGGATCAAATTGCCAATAGCAACTCAAAAGACTAGACAGAAACCTTAGGGGGCAATGAGTTTATGTTAAGGAGGGAGGAACTGCTCAGAAAAGGAGGGTGAGAATGGTTGCACAACTCTAAGAACGCTATCAATGTCACAGAATTGTATATGTAGAAACTGTTGAATTGGTGTATGTTTTGCTGTGTATATTCTCAACAACAAAAACAAAATAAATAAAATTTAGAAGATTAAAAAAAAGTTGTATTACGTTGTGATTGATGATCAGTATAAAAAAGCCTCAAATGCCTAAATTCTCAAAGTTCTTTCATGATAGTATAAAATAACGAGCAACATAAAACACTTCAAATAACTTCAAATAACCCCTCTATGACACTTCATTGTCAAAAACTGAGGTTCCTAATAAGTGTCAAAGTTTACATGTAAATAACAACACTGGGCACAAAATGCTGGAGAAACATCTAACAACTATGACAGCTGGGGTTGGATAAAAGAACATCTACAAATAATGCCTATGCAAATGACTGAGGCAGCCTGACTCCTTCTTTTTGTATTTCAGTGCTTTCATTAAAAATACTTTGTGGGTACTTTATGGTTATTTTTAGCCACTGTGTCACGAGAGCTCCTTCTGTAAAGACTACAGGCTTGCAAACCCAATAGGGCAGTTATACTTTGTCCCACAGTGTTGCTATAAGTCAGAATCGACTCTACGGCAACAGGTAATAGGGGTCCCCTTATCTAAGCAATGGATACAGTATATTCATGCTCACTGTCCAGGTTTGTGGTATCACTTTACTCTTTGAAACTATTCATGAGCTTTATCATTGCAGCCTCTACTTTTATGATCTATTTTTATTTACGTCTTACGAATTGCTGTTACTGTAGGTTAAGAATATGACCCTCAATCTTTGGCATTACTTATATGGGAAGATACAATCTTACCTATGATGATGAAAATATACCTTCAAAAAACAAAACAAAACAGGGTAGCAAAAAAGCATGGGTTTAAGGGAATAAGAGTTAATGATGAAGGGATACTGAGTTTCTGTTTGAAGCAATTTAAAACTTTTGGAAATGGATAGTGGTGATAGCGCAACATGGTAAATGTAATAAATGTCACTGAATTGTACAATGAAAATGGTTAGAATGGCAAACTTTTTGTTATAGATATTCACCACAATAAATTAAAAACAATAACAAAAAAGTGCGGGCTCCTATTTTTATAGGAGGATTAAACACATGGTCAGAATTTCACCATGAAGCCTCTAGGTGGCAGTACACCCACACCAGTTATAGAAACTAATCTATTGAGGCTCAGTAAGAGAAATCTTTCTTAAAAGTTACCATGATTTATCCTAAAACTTGTTTGTCATGAAACAAACCTGATGAGGCAAATTCTGTATTCCCATTTTCTGGTTTTCCACCATCATTCTCATCATCCTGACTGTTCGGTTCAGCTGCCTCAGTGGTTGCCTGAAAAAGAGATTTTTCTCCCTTGAATAAATTGTCCTTTGTGAAAAAGGTTCTAATAAGGAAAACTTTTCCTATTTTGATAGAATTTTTTAGGCATACACAGTAGATTTCCCATATGAATTCACTCTTACAACTTTGATGATTTTATATATATATATTTGGTATTCCAAAATGTTCTGCAACAACGATGCATTGCTTCTGTAATTAGAAAACAAAATCGATATAATTTTACACCATCTTTAATTGAGAGCTAAATGACTCCAGAATGAAATCCAAAATTTTCCCACTGATATTACAGTAGTTGTTTGATAAAAGTGAATAAAAGTTTGAAAGAGAACAAGTTAATGATTATTGTGTTAGTTTAGCAGAAATTTCTTGTGAAAGGGCTAAAGTTGATCTTTGTTTTAATGTGTATAAAATATTTTATAAATTTTAAAAGATTTTAAAATAAAGGCTTAAATTGGTTTCTGAGTGAAAGTACCATTAAATACTTCATAAAATACCCCACAGGTCTACTAAAACCAGTGGATTTGAGTCTCATAAGTGTGTATTTTCTCCCATTAAATCAAAATTTGTCTGAAAGATTTCACAATAGCATCCAGAAACAAAAAAGTGATTTTTCTTTTGGAGGATGGGGTAGTTTTGAAATCCCCATAACTAGATGCACATTTTCTAATGATGGATAAATGTGTGTATCAATTCTGGAAGAACATAGGATTAAACTGAAATGCACTTTTAAAATCTTAGGCAGAAAATAAGGATAACATTTATATTATTTAATGGGTTTTATAAGTTCTTAATGTATCAATAAGCCTCAGTAGAATCCCATTAACAGACTTAATGAGAGGCAATAGTTAAGCAAACAAAAGTCTATTTTATTGTAAAGTTTCATATGTATGTACACACATATATAGAGAATTTTTTTTACATTGTTATAGGAACAACTGACATCTTGTAAGAAGCATTTGAAAATCAACCAGTTTAACATTACAAACTAGTAAGTTGGGTTTTATAATTTAAAGCGCTTCCCCCTCCCCATCTAGAAATGTTAATAGATGATAGTATTTTTATTTTATGACCTTAACATGTAAAATACTGGCAGAAATGCTGATTTTTAGCTATTTTCCCCTAAATGGATTTGATTTTAGGGGCTATCTGAGGTTGGAAAACAAATTTGCAGTTAAATATTGATGAATAATGCTCTTGAGAACACTGGTGTTTCCAATTACTAGAAATAACTACAAAAACAGGGCCAAAGGGCCCCTCTTGCCCAAAAATAAACTAGAGAAATGAACATATTTTATTAAATCTGAGATGTCATCAATTTACGTTGTATTATTTTAAGTACTATAAGAGAGAAAAGACACTGTTGAATATGACACGCCATTGGTTTTAAGACATATCCAGATTTAGAGATATTAAAATGTCAAAAATGTGCCATTAGAAATCAGTGAAATAAAATAATTCATGAGAGTTATTTTAGAAATAATACATAATGCAAAGGGGACATGATCCTCAAGGATTTTTGTAGCCCACTAGTTCATTAAGGAGTATTTTCCTAGCACACCACATTCCAGTAATATATTACCTATGCATGACCAATGGAGAACTAACTTCCAGTCTCAAGAATTCTCATGTTTCTGAATGTATTTCTCTATGGTTCAAATACTAAGCACCAGGATGACCAATTTATCTTACCTTAAAATGAAGCTTTAAAGGTTACTTGCTGCCATTTGACACGGTAAAATGATAATAACAACAGCCAGTAAATAGTCACCACCACCAATATTTACCGAATTACACAGGTTCTCACTTAATCCGAATAGTTGGCTTGGAGGTTGAGTACCGTTATTATTTCCTTTACACAAGTGAACTGGGTCTCTGGGTGGTGCAGTTGGTTAATGCGCTTGCCTATTAACCGAAAGGTTGGAGGTTCGAGTCCACCCAGAAGTGCCTTGGAAGAAAGGCCCGGCAATCTACTTCAAAAAATCAGCCACTGAAAACCCTGTGGAGCACAGTTCTACTCTGACACACTTGGGGTCCCCATGAGCAAAACCTGGTCTTACATAGGTGAGGAAACTGAAGCCCAGGAGGTTCAGTGACTTACCCAGGCCCATACTGTTAGCAGATGGGGAAGGTGTGAACCCTGCCCCGTGCTGGTAATATGAATGTTCCATCATCTGGCCTTACAGTCATACCCACCTCCTCCAAGTTGTCCCCAGGCATTTAAGGTCTCCATGGTAAGAAGCAATCTAGTACCTGAAAGTGTCAAGTTTATTGCTGTGCAGTGCAGTGAATTACTTAATATGGCCATTTTAGCCATGCATGTCTTGCAACTACCACACAGTGATTTGGTGGAATTACGCAAATAAGGTGCTTGTGGCCCACCAAGGGGACTGGACAACTTGCTAACAATGTAAATAAGGTACATGGTGCCCTTGTGGGGATGGGATCATGCAAATAAGGTATCTGGAACCCTAACAAGTAGATTGGTCAATTTTGCCATCCTGCTAGGCTTAAAATGAGTCATCCAAGAGGGAGAAAGTGGGGACCTCACTACCACCAAGAAAGAAGAACCAGGAGTGGAGCACATCCTTTGGACTCGGGGTCCCCATGCTGAGAACCTCCTAGATCCAGGAGACAGGGAGAGCTGTAACATCAGAGACGGCGTGAGACAGCGAGAAGCAGCTGCAGAGAAAACGGCAGCAGCAGAACCAGGAGACCAGGGGGAGACCAGCGCAAGACAGCGCGGTAGGCTTCCCAGCCCATAGAGTGAGGTGGCTACAGTGGGTGTGCCGACCCACGGAGCAAGAGAGCTGATGGCCTTCAGGTAGGAGGCGTCCTGGCAGAGTGGGGTGCCTCTGGGCACTTGGCAGAGCTAGGCTTGCCAACCCATGGAGCAAGAGAGCTAAGTTTCTTCAGGCCGAGGCTTACTGGCAAAGTGAGGTACCCTCAGGCACTTATTGGCAGAGCTAAAGAACTCTGTAACACTTACCCAGGCAGAGCAGAGGCCAGGCTGGCCCAGAAGGCCTGAGGGGCCAAGGAGCCAAGGGGTGAGAGGCTGAGGGCCAGGGAGAGGCCTGCCTGAGACATGGCTGAGAAGGTGCTGTCCTGACCAAAGAACTGTATCCTGAGTCATTCCTGATCCTGAATTGTAACATATTACTATCCTGATAAACCCCATAATTGTGAGTACTGCCTGTGAGTTCTGTATGACCACTGCAACAAATTATCGAACCCAGGAGAGAAGTAGAAGAGTGCTGTCGGAGGGACAACTGGTGTCAGAATTGGCAAAAAGTTTGAAGGTGGAGGTATGTTTGACCTTCACTTCATAGCTATCAGCCTTGGGCTGATGCTGATGGTGATTCTCTTCTTCCCTCCTTGTCAAGGCAGACAAGGAGGTTGGAAGATGCTGTGCTGCCATTTTTTGCATGCTGATATGAATCAAACTGCCTTTTTCATTCCCTTCCCCTCCTCTACCTTTCACCCTTTTATTCTGCAGAAGATGGGAAGTCCCTGGAATCTCTCAGCATAGGAGGTGGCTCAGCTAAGTCTCCACTTCCCAGGGTGGCTCAAAATCAGAGTGTCTACAGCCATTAATCCATCTAAAGGTTTTAGATTCAGCCCAGTTCTGAGGAGACCTCAAGCCTTGGGGGCCCCAGTACAGCTTCTGGCATAGAGCCAACACGTAATCCGTGTTAAGTAAGCAAATGTTATATGCATTATTTGTAGAATGTATACTTTCAAACTTAGTTAAAATGCATACTAGTCATCAAAATCAGGCTATTACTGGCAAAATATTCAGGATAAATGAAGAGAAAAAGCAAGCTACAACACAATATGAATAACACGGGCCCATTAAAAAAATGACATATGCACTGAGAAAAAGAGGAGAAGGATACGTATTAAAAATAATCTTAACAGTATTAATATCTGAGTGGTTGGAGTAATAGGCAGTTTATGTTTTCTCTCAGTTTTCCATAATACTGCAATGTATATGCGTTTTAAAGGCTATATGTAATCAGGGAAATTCTAAAAGCCAGTTTAATTAATTTATGTTTGCATACTCCAGACTGAAAGCTTGTTACTTTTGTACTCACATCATTACTTTAGAGAAAATGAGTTAAAAGTTGGCCATTTTAAGACCAGTTCTGACAGACTGGGAGGTTTGCCTCAAACCAGCCCGCCTTACTGGAAAATGCACCTTCTGACGCGTGCTTTCCTTTGGTTACAGCGAAACAGAGACGAGGCTTTCACTTCTCCAACTGGTGACACTTCCTCAAGAATGAAAACAAGTAAATAAAAACAGAGCCCTGGATGCCAGTGAATGAAAGCACAGAAAAGGTACGCAGGACCGAGCCAGGCATTGGCAATCCCTTCAGAGAGAATGAGACCCAACTGGCCTGGGCGCCGCCAGGCTCAGCCTTCAGGCAGTGGTGGAGGTGGCAGCTTCTTGGCTTGAGAGCAACATAGTCTAGCACAAAACCTACCTGGCATCTGGCTGCCCGTTTTAAGTAGAATCTTGTGGGTGGACTGGCCCAGAAAGCAACACTGGAAGGTGGAATGGAAATAGGGAGTAGGAAAGCAGCGCTATCCTGAGACCTGGCAGTGGTCCTATTTCTGCCACAGAGGAGATGTGGGAGTTTGGGCAGATCATTTAACTTCTACGTGGCAGGAAGAAGGGATGCCCAAGGCCCTTTCCTGAGCCACCATTCTGTGACTCTGCGTGATTTCCTGGCTGCAGGGTTGATTAAGCCTGGAAACTTAGTCTCTTCTCTTTGTGCCCTACCCCAAGACCCAGGGACCACAGATGCCATGCATGGGCTGCTCCTTTCACTTTCATACCTCCAAATACCTGTTATCACATGAGGAAGAGATCTGCACACACAGTCAGGCTCTCCAAGCCTTAAATTTTACAAACCAACAATACGAGGCTCTGATTCAGTAAGATGGGCCAGTATGGTGTTTTTATTTTCCCTCCTGTATGCTTTCTTGAAGGTCCCCAGGTAGCGCAGCTTGTACTCAGCTGCTGGTTGGTGGTTCAAACCCACCCAGTGGTGCTGCAGAAGTAAAGCACTGGCGATCTGCTTCCATTAGGGTTATAGCCAAGAAAACCCTATGGAGCAGTTCTGCTTTGTAATACATGGGGTTGCCACGAGTTGGAATCAACTGAACAGTGGACAACAACAATGTGCTTTCTTGCGGTCTGTAAACTCTTCCGTAAACCTAAACATCTTTAACAGTTTTTAAGAGCATTAAATCTAACAATTTATAAATACTTTTAGATGGAGAAAAACCGCTTCTAAAGAAATGTTTGTCGACATTTGACATCTAAAAGGAACTTGCGGCTGGTCTCAGCTGTAAGGAAAACAGCACCTACTCAAATGCCTTCACCCTGTCCTCACTGCAAAATGAATTGTTTCAAGAAAGAGTGTCTGTTTCTCTGGATCAGAAAACGTAAGTAAAGTACTGGATTTTCAAGAGGAAGGCTTATAGCTTTATCAAGGGGGAACGAACAGACTCACCTTGTTACTTAGTTTGAGAGAAGCAGAGAAAGTAACTTAGATACCCAATAGCTAGGTTTGGCCCTTTGCCAATGAAGAGTTGCCACAGACCTGGTAGGAAGGTGCTGGCCAGCAAGGAGGGTGTGGGCAACATTGTCTGGGATGAGCTGGCAACGGTAGTGGGATGGAGTAACAGGGGGAAAATAGTCTTGTGCAACTAGGTGGCATGATGAAGCCAGAAGTGGGAAAGAGTAAATAACAGAAGAAGCAAAAAGAGCTGTAGGAAGAATCATGTGAATATCTGGAAGAGTAACTGTCTGCTGGAAAAAGCCGTTCAAATCTGCAGGTGTCTTAGAGAATTACGACTGGAAAGACTGACAAGCTGAGTTGGAAGATGACAAGGAATTCATCTCAGTTGTATTAAATTCACATCTGTTCAAGATGGTCATTTTTAGGTCTTAATCTAAAAAACTTTACACCTAACATATTTACGGGTTTCTAAAAAATGTTATTATAACTTTCTTTCTCCCAGCTATTATATGACAATATTAGAAATAATTTAAGGGCAGCTCTGGTCCATGAGTTGCCTTCATGCTGAGTGCTCTATATACGTGAATTCTCACAATAGCCACCTGATGCATGTACTATTGTTATTACATTTATTTTAAATATAAACCAAGGCTCGACAGTTTTACTTACCTAGTTTGATCTTTGACCTAGTGCATGGAAGACTAGTATTTTAGGAAAGGGTCACTTTTGATATTACTGAGGAAATAAAAGATACAAATACAAATAAAACTGATGGGGGTCAGGTGGGCAGGAAATAATACTTCAAGAATTTTGAGAGAGACAGAGAAAATCTTTCTGCAGGTCCCTAAACATAGGATAAATTAGTCCTCAGATTAGCTACCCTTTCAAATTGTTTTCCAATCTTGGATTCTAGGTGTTGGCATTTGAACTGTCATGTAATTTCTTTTCAGAAATTAATATTTTAAAATGCAAAGAAAAAGGTTATGTTTCCTTTGTGCCTTTACAGAGATGTTGGTTGTACTGATAGCCCTGAAATGTGCCAGGGATAACAAATAAGGACAGAAATGGGAAAGCCCTGCAATGCAGGGAGGGGATCAAGGGGCCCTGATCCTGTTGCCTGGATTGTATAGCATCTAGTCACCCTCATCACCTCTTATCCCAGTGATCCCCAGGATATTCTTCTGGGGCCTTCTCGTGGGCTCATCCCCACTGTCCATGCCTTTTCTTCTGCTGTTCCCAAAATATGGAATAGCCCCCTTCTCTTCTCCAGTCCAACGCACATCCCACACTTAAGGTCATTTCAAAATCCACATCTCCCCCCAAAACCTTCTCAGACTAACCCTTGCCTGCAATGATCTGACCTATTCTTGGCAATCTTACATCCCACTAGGCTTGTCACCCCATGATCTAATATTTAAAAATAGTGCTTTATGAAATTTTCTAGTTGCTTTATAAAAATTTCTATCCCAGTACATTTCTAAGTTTCTTCTTCTATTTCAATGAATGGGGCACAGTGTAGGTCATTCGTTCATGCTTATCAGTTAATGGTCAAGCACTTGCAAGGAAATTGCTCTCACAATCTCATCACCGTAGAGGTGATTTAACTAAGGATGATCTAGAGTTTCCTGGCACCAGTAGATACAGCCAGAGTACTAAAAAATTAAAACTCTAACTTCATTTCAGATCTATTTCTAAAGTAAGAAAGTTGCTTAATTAGTAAAGAATGTCTGCCTTGAGCATTGTGCTCTTTTAAAGAACTATCTGTATGGGATCAAATTGACAACAGCAACTTGAAAGGTTAGATAGGAAGCTTAGGGGGCTGTGAGTTTATGTCAATGGGGGAGAACAATTCAGAAAAGGAGGGTGAGAATGGTTGCACAACTTGAAGAATTTAATCAATGTCACTGAATTGTACAGGTAGAAATGGTTGAATTGGTGCATGTTCTGTTGTGCATATTTTCAACAACAAAAATAAAATAAATTACTAAAAAAATTTAAAATGAGAACGAGGAAATGGAAGGAAACCAAGTAGATGACATGATTCCATATGAAAGTGCTTGTGTGAGCCCAAGAGGCTGATGCACCAACCTTGTTCCCTTCCCCCACTGGAGTTGGATGGCCAATTCTTCTCGGCAGCTCTGCCTCAGAGTCTGAATTAATGCTCCTGCCTACTGCTGCTGCTGTGCCCTTTGAACAGTTCCAGCTCGCCCTAAAGGAATTGTGACATTTTAGTGGTGGGTGAGGCTACTCCTCTGTAGAGACTGTATCTGTTGGGAATGCATTTTTGGGAAGAAAGGCACCATTTAAAAAGAACACTATTCCTTTGATAGCACCACAAAATTGGGCAAAGGAATTAGAAATTGAAAATCAAGTCTGTTATCCATCCTGAGGAGGCTCTGAAGTATAGCTTCTCCTTTTAAGCTTGTCCTCATATTTTGCCATGACCAATTAATTCTGCTTTCTATAATAGCAATATATTGATTATAGTATACTAAATAAATGCTTTTCCTGCAATAATGGAGAAGTAAAATGATGTGTAGGTTTAACAGAAAAGGGATTGTTTAAAAATGAATCTAGGAATAACACATTCTGAGCGGAAACGTTTTGGTGTCACAAGTCGAAAGCGAGTATGAAGAATGATTTTGTAATGAGCCAAAGTTCTGTGTAGACCGCTAAAAACTTTGCTTATAGTCTAATAAATATATACAGGTAGCTACCTACCCAGAAAATAACGCAATAGTCCCTGCCATAGTTAATTCAAGAGCCTAAAGTATCAGAGATAGGATAAATATATGCTATTACCTAAGCAGAATGGAGTCCCTGGGTGGTGTAAATAGTTAATGTGTTCAGCTGCTAACCAAAAGGTTAGAGGTTCAAGTCTATCCAGATATGCCTCAGAAGAATGGCCTGGTGATCTACTTCCAAAAAATCAGCCATTGAAAACTCTATGAAGTACAGTTCTACTCTGACACACATGGGGTCATCATGAGTCAGAATCTTGACAGCAACTGGTACTGAACCTATTCAGAATCACTAGGGTTTACTGAACTAGAAATTCTCCAAACTAAGCAGTTTCTGCAAGGAAGAAATACATAGAAGAAGAGACCCCCTAGGCTTTTCCATCTGCTTGAACCTGCATCCTCAGGTTGCCCAGGATGAAGCTGATTTCTGGAAAAAGTCTATAAGGACAACTTTGGTTAGAAATTATCCTTATTACAGTGGACAAACTCCTAAAATAATATGATTCTTTGAGATCATCCCATTTTTCTGCTCTCAAAACAAGATACTTGAGGGGAGGGGGTGAAATAACAATTTTCTCATCACTTTACAGGAATTTAGCAGTACAACTATGATTAAATGGGAAAATGCCTGGGATTAACAGAGAATAGCCAAAAATATCCATTGCCACTGAGTCAATTCCAATTAGTAGCGACCCTATAGGACAGAGTAGAACTGCCCCATAAGGTTTCCAAGAAGCAGCTGGTGGATTTGAACTGCTGACCTTTCGGTTAGCAGCCAAGCTCTTAACCACTGTGCCACCAGGGCCCCAAGAGAGAACAGGCCTTTTGTTTTAGTTTGCTCATTGTAAGAATAAGATAGTGATTATTGAGAATAAATGTATTTTTAAGGGAAGTTTTACTTTTCTAAAAAAAAAAAAAAATCAAACAAAACTACTTTTCTTCTGTTTTAAGAGTCCTGGACTTAAGACCATAGGCCTTCATACAGGATGAGTGACATATTTTTCCCCAAAGGATTAAAAAACAAGACAGATTAAATACTTGGTTGAGGAAGTTTAGACCTCATACTTGTTCCTTTAACCTTTGTCAAAAGTAAAATCTATTCAGTCAAGGGCAGGGTTTTTCCCAAATTCAAACAAAAAAATGGTCAGAGGGCAGAATTGATGAGAGATGGAGACACATGCCGGATGGATTTGTTCTTATAATTAATCCGCTGGGCCTGACCTAAACTCTGACCACCTCTGTTATGTGGCAGGTGCCATGGGGCAAGCATGACAACTTGCACTGTTGCTTTTCCAAAGTATATTGAGAAAGAGCTGCTTGACAGTATCTGCAAAAGGCCTGGGGTCTGATAGACAAAATAACCAAATTGAGCAATAGAAAGGTGTTAATGAAGAGAATTTAGAAAATGCTTATCACAAAGTGTGGCAAAAGAGAAATAACCTGTCTTGGAAAAGCAGTTCTGCCCCTGCAAGGTCTTATTAATTTGAGGGGTTTCTAATTCAAATTTAAGAACAAAGTTAATATTTATTTCACCAGTAAAGTTCCCACATTGCTAGCAGAACCCAACGTCCCATCTCATGATAATTTGTAAGAATGCTTTAGAGGTGGTGACATGCACGTGAAAAGTGAAATTAAATTCCAGTCTGAGAGACTCAGCATTTGCCTGCATCACAAAACTTTGCTCCTAGAGACAAGGAAACATGTTACCATGGTGAGGAAATTATTTTGTTCTATTCCAACTGAAACCTCCTTCTGGATCCCCTTGAGCACTGTAGGGAAGAATTACACCCTCTCAAGTCCTCCAAGAAAACGTAATTTTATTCTTCAAAAGACAACTGCAGAGATAAGAAGAATAATACCCAGTCTGCTGGGTGGGGATTAGTTAGCTAGGTCACTTAACTCTTAGCCCTGGAGTAAGAACACAAGTTTCCTTCTGAACCAAACCTCTCTAGGTGCTGGAGGGAAAAATCTTGACAATTTTTCCCATCCTCTAATTCCAACCCACACACTATAAATTGGTGAGGACATATGAGGTTGGATAAAGTCCAGCTTAAACCCCAAAAGCTGGCCTGCATCCATGGTAGTAACAGTTTTGGATTGATCAGCAAAACCAGCCAAGCTTTTCAGGTGAGAGATCTAAGAAAAGTGTAATCTTCACAAATCACTTTTTATACTCCAAATTGGCAAATGTGATGTTATTTTGAGTTTTATTTTCTCCTGTTCTTAAATTACCTTACATTTTTTTAGGCTGGCCATCTAATAGTGCTTTTAATTACTCTGAATTTAATGGGATAAGCAAACAAAAATTAGTTTTCTTTTATTAAGTTTTTTTTTTATGTTATTGTTTGTTTAAACAGAAAGTGACCCTTGGGGTTGTTAACCAATGTCATAAAACAATGTATGTACTAACTGTTTAATGAGAAGCTAGTTTGTTCTATAAACCTTCATCTAAAGTTCAATAAAAAAAAAGTTAAAAAATAAAAAAATAGAAGATTATTAGAAAAAAAAAAAAGAAAATCACCCTTTTATATACATTCTTAAGAAGGGAATCCCTGGGTGGAGCAGACAGTTTAGCACTGGGCTACAAACCAAAAGGTTGGCAGTTTGAACCCAGACAGAGGTGTCTCAGAAGAAAGGCCTGGTGATCTGCTTCTGAACAGTCCTATTCTGTTGCCACAGAGTCCATTCCAACTCATAGCGACCGTATAGGACAGAGTGGAACTGCCCCATAGGGTTTTCAAGGCTGTCATCTTTATGGAAGCAGATTGCCACATCTTTCTCCTGTGGAGCAGCTGGTGGGTTCAATCTGCTAACCTTTCAGTTAGCAGCCAAACACTTAACCACTGCACCACCAGGGCTCCTTTCCAAATGGTCACAGCCATGAAAACTCTATGGAGCGCAGTTCTGCTCTGCAACACAAGGGGTTGCCGTGAGTCAGAATCGACTTGATGGCAACAGGTTTTTTTTTTGTTTGTTTTTAGTTTTAAGAATGGAAAGCCAGGTCCTGATGGCACTGATTATTTTCAAATTCTAAACTATTCTAACAGAGTCCTAAACAAACAGAAAAAATAAATGTATTCTAAAGGCTCATTTATTTTTCTATAACACTAGACATTAACAATGTGAAGACAAGAAAAAGTCATTTCTCATTCACAAATTGTATTACTCCTTCTATTATACCCCACGGAGTCCCTGAGTGATGTAAACATTAATGCACTCGGCTGTTAACTGAAAGGTTGGAGGTTCAAGTCCACCCAGATGTACCTCAGAAGAAAGACCTGGTGATCTACTTCCAAAAAATTAACCATTGAAAACCCAGTGGAGCACACTTCTACTCTGACACACAAGGGGTCACCATGAGTCAGAACTGACTCAATAACAACTGGTTTTGTTATACCCCACACAGAACAAGATGATCATTATCAAGACCTACTTATTTTTTTAAACAAATTATTTCACAATGGAGTTATCCCAAAGAGAGAAGAAAAAAAAAAGTTTGGTTCTTACTTTCAGTTCTTGGGGAACCGAATTTGGCTTCTTTATGTTGATCTCAATGCCATTGTTGTCTTGTTTCAACTCCACCGGGGTCCCATGCACTGTGGCCACACCTTCAAACATCTGGGATTTGGTTAAGGAGGGGGCAAGTGCCACTGCAGGGCACTCTCTTTCCTTCTCCTCATCTCCATGAACCATTTCTCCATTCATGCTGACTTTCCCATCTACCTATAAAAATCACAATGAACAAAAAACACGCTATTCCCCAACCAAAGACTATAACAAAATAAATAACACATTGAGAATCACACGACGTGGGTCTTGGATGTAACATGGAGGTAACATAGACGAACATATTAGAAGCATATAGTGGGAACACTTAGGAAAAAGAAAAAACCCATGACCCAGAGAAAGTAAAGCCTGAGGCCCAGACCACTCACATACACGTTCAAATTCTAAATTAAGCCAACTAACTTCTTATATGTCTTTCAAAATGGCTGGTTTCTGTGTTGGGATGATGCATTAAATGGAAGGTGTGAGAAGGGGCTGTAGCTCATTTTAATGAATCCTGTAAAGCAACTCCTGGAGTCCCTGGGTGGTGCAAATGGTTAATGTGCTTGGCTGTTAACCAGAAGGTTGGAGGTTTGAGTCCACCTAGAGGTGCTTAGAAGAAAGGCCTGACGATATACTTCTGAAAAATCAGCCACTGAAAACCCTACGGAGCACAGGTCTACTTTGGCATACATGAGGTTGTCACGAGTTGAAATCAACTCAACGGCAACTGGTTTTTTGCCAAGTTACCTAGAGGCTCAAGGCAAATCTAGGGCTGCCTTGAAACAGATTAGCCTAAAGAAAGGTCACACCACAAGCACCCCTTCAATACTTCTCTGCCTAAAAAAGTCCCAGGAAATAATAAAAGCAAAGTCTTGCTATCTATCTTTATTCTTCTATAAATTGTCACAATGCACTATTTACATAAAGGAGGGGAAAGTGGACATCTAGATTATCTGATCAGAGTCCTTGGGTTCAAAGTTAATTAAACACATTCTCTACACCTCTGCTGGGCCAGCTCAACATAAGATCTTCCTTCATGAGATATCACAGACAGGCCATCATTGTAGACCCTAGGTGAAGGAAAGCTACTGAAGTGGACCACTGAGTGTGCGTGGGCTTGAGCATATTTGTGTTTGCATGCTTAGTAGCTCATCTTCTCAGGGAAGATTCATTTATTTATTCAATATACACTTGCTGAGTGCTGACCTTGTCCTAGTCACCTACATCAAGCATTGGGATGAAGCTATAAGGGCACAGGTCCTGCCTGTCCTTAAAGGGACAAACATCCAGTTCAATCCAGATGAGACAGCCAGGGCATTTTTCTTTTATTCTATCAAAGATTTTGAAGATACATTCAGAGTTATTTAAGCAAAAGTCAGAAAGTATGGCTTGGTGCCCTCTGAAATTTAATAAGATAAATGACATCATATTGCTCAATTAGTTTAGTTAAGCAAACTGTTTTTATAATCACAGTGTTCATGTCTCCTAGAGATGAATTCCACCTCTATTACGAAGTTCTATTGCAGTTCTCATTGTCCCTGTTCACCACATGGGCTTGTCTTCTATTATGAACCCATGTGGTGTACAAGGACAATGAGAACCAATTTTTCTTTACAGTTAAAAGAACTTTCAACAGAGGAGTAGTGTTTCTAAATGTGAGAGAAAATACTGGAGTTTGAGGAAATGGAAAGATGGTTGGTTGTCATAGGTTCTGGAATATTATTTTACACATTTACTGCTAAAAACAACCTACTTCCCCTCCACTTCAAAAATAAAAGGAAACTTGTCTTATCTGAGGACCAAGTACATCCAATGTTCTTATGTGTTCTTTTATCATCCTCATTATTATTTTTGCAATCATAGTATCTTTTTGGATCCGATGTCAATTTCTTCTTAAAAGAGAGGTCAGGCAGCTGCATATACCACCATTTAAACCAAAAAACAAACAAAAAAAATCCCGTTGCCGTCAAGTCAATTGCGACTCATACCCTACAGGACAGAGTAGAACTGTCCCGTAAGGTTTTCAAGGAGCAGCTGGTGGATTTGAACTGCCAACCTTTTGGTTAGCAGGCAAGCTCTTAACCACTGCGTCACCAGGGCTTCCAGCATTTAGACCAAAGCCAACTAAAATGTTATACTGAGGGCTTTTCAATACCTCTAAACAGCTAGAGACACCACCAAACAAACAAACAAACAAAAAAACCACAAAAATACCATTTCTGTGGAGTCAATTCCAACTCATGAACAGATGTCACTAAATTACGGTTGGTTACCACTAAGAAGTCCTGGTGATGCAATGGTTAAGCACTCAACTGCTAAAGGAAAGGTTGGCGTTCAAACCCACCAGTGGCTCCACAGGAGAAAAGACCCAGTGATGTGCTCCCGTAAAGATTACAGCCTAGGAAACCCTATGGGGCAGTTCTACTCTGTCCTATAGTGTTGCCACGAATCAAAATTGACTCGATAGTACACAACAACAGCACTACGGATACTATGCTGTTATATCAAACTAGAAAATAGGCCTTGCTCATGGGAATAACACACTATTGGAGTCCTTCAGGACCAACCACAGTAATTGGGGTTCCTTAAGTATTTGCAAATCCAAATCTCCTGACAGACATAAACTTCACAGATGTAAATGTTACCATATTTTGATTCTGTTAGGTAAAAATAATTGCATTTTCTTGAGTCAGGATGCTTCTTTCCATTGAGTACCTGGAGTTTAGCTTTGGTTCTACTGTTAAGGGACTCATCCTACCTTAAAGGTCTTCAGAACCTCCTGAGAGTTTTTGGGTTGGGAGTAAGGCTTGGGTGTCAGCATAGGCACTGCTTTGGGAGTGACAGTTTTGCTTGGAGACCCACTGCCTGCTGACATGCTGGTATCCAGAACACCAGTACCAGTGATGGTGGTTTCAACAGTGGCAGTGAATTTGGGTGGAGGCAGTGACTGCTGCCGCAGGTATTTCATGGGGTTGGGTTCGTTCAGGAAGGAGGATAAGTTTGGCTCTGTTGAATGGCTTCTTTCCAGAATTTTTGGCATCTCCAAGCGTTCAAGAACAGCCTCGCTGATGGTGAACCTCTCAATGTATTGCTGAAGGATCCCTTCTGCCTCCTCCTGGGTCCGAGCATTCTTGTACGCCTCGTGCAATTCTCTCTCTCTCCGCTCTCTAAAGGATTGGGCGTGGGAGAAGGAAGCAATGATAGAGTTAACAGTCATGAAAACTGCACAGAAGACCTTAGTAGGAACCAAGGTAGAACTGAAGGGATGGTACAGAAGGTTTAAAACATTGGCATTAGAGCCTTCGTGATAAGCAAAAATTTTCAAAAAGACACCACACATCTAGATAATTTTGTACAATTAAAAATAAACAACAGAAAGAACTCACTTTTCTTGAACAATTTCTCTGTAGGTTTTGATGCTTTTCCTTCGTTCACGTGTCCCATCTTCTCCAGCCAGTAACTTCTCCATTTTTTTCCTTTCTTCCTCTTTCTTGATTAAGTCCTGAGAAACACTTCTTCTGCGGCTCTTCCATCGAGCCAGGTCCTGCAGGGAGAGATAATACTCTTCATCAGGCTTGCACATAATTTCATTTCTACTCTTCAGAGTTTAGTGAGCACTGACTATGGGCCAGGCACTATGCAGAGCTTTCCCACACAATCCAATGTGTGTCTGGTTGGAACAGGAATACCTCAAGGCAGGAAACATTCATAGATTATCTACATTTTCATAACAGGGGAAGCACATTTATTTAAACATAGCAATGTGAAATATGCAATGATATTCCATGTCAGTGGCCAAAGTTTAGAGAACTGCCTCACAATGTAATTACAAGAAACTTCATTTTTTTCTATTTATGACCTCTTCACTGTGAATGGACATGATTCTGATCTTGTGGACAATAAAATGGTAAGGATTAACCACAGGCCTAAATAAGTTTCTCAGGGAAGGGAGAAAAGGTGGGAAAAAATCGGCTTTGAGGTCTTACAGACCTGATGATTCTACCTGTATTAATTTAGTTGGTCCTTACAACTTCACCACAAATCCTATAGGCACTTAGATCATAATCATGAAGAATTAGGATTCTAGGGTCAGATGGATGGGATTTGCAGCTCTGAGGAATAATCCCAACTCTATCTCCTCTATGCTTTGGAATCTTAGGCAAGTTTCTTAGCCTCTCTGCACCTCAGCTTCCTCATCTCTAAAATGGGGATGATAATAGCACCTACCCTCACAGGCTTGTTGTGAAGGTTAAATGAAGCAATGTACCTAAGGTGCCAGGCAGATAGTAAGTGTTTGATATATTGCAGACATAATTATTACTACATTTTACTGACTTCGGACAACTTTTTTAACTAACAGTAGAGTCAAGTTTGGAATAGCTACCTAAATATGCTCTACAAGGATTAAATGAAATAATCAACTCTCCTTCTTCTCACCTCTAACTTCAAGCTCTATTATCTGCCCTGGATCTTTGCTCTCTGATCACAAACATTCTCAAGGCCCTCATCAGGCTCTTGAGAGTTAATCCTGGCTCAAATCCTGTCTACTCCACTCACTAGCTGTGTGACTCGGGGCAAGTTAATTAGCTGTCTTGGGTCTAAAATTAGGGGCAATAATTGCTCCTAGTTCATTGGGTTACCAAGAGGTCTAAATTAATTAATCCATGCAAAGCACTTAGAATAGTGCCCAGCACTGGTATACTTTCAATGTTGACAATTACCATCATCATTAATATTTCAAATATTGACTCTCAAAAGACAGTGGTTTCTCAGTCCTACATTTCATTCCAGATACCTCCCTCTCACTTCACTCTCCTTTGTGGCCAAGCTTTTAGCAAAGGTACTAGCTGATTGCACGTCTGTGTCATTCACTTCCCACCCTTCAGGTTGCTATTAACCTTCTTTTAATTCCCACATTTACTGTATCACTGTTTAAAATCCTCCAGGGGCTCCCTCTCACTGGCTATCCCCAATCTACGTTCTCCCGCCTGGGTTTCAAGTCCAAGTCTACCCACCCAGCCTGATTTTCTGCTCTAAAGGGCCTCTTACCCATCATGCTGAGCAGCCTCCCACTGCCCCGGGCCTTGGCCTGTACTCACATCTTGCCATTTGTCATCCTCTTCCCTCAGCTGGCTATTTATCAGCTGCAGCTGCTCCTGGCGGGCCCTGCTGTGGGGCTGTACTGCAGCCTCTTCCTCACAGCGCACATCAAACATGCTCGTGCTCCTGAGTGAGGCGAGAGCAAAAACAAAAATTGACCAGGATCAGCACTCCTCATTTCTCTGCCATGTGGGGGCACTACTGTATTTGGAAAACTGCCCTTGCCCTCAGCAGCACAAAACAGCAGCAGGATTTGTAGCCTGTTGGGATCCCTCAGCGGGTAGGGGGCATGCTAGTGCCCCCACCTCTATTGCTTTTGACGCCAAAGCAAAATGTGATCATCTTTGTCTTCAGTGATGTAGTTCAAAAATTTTATATGTAGGTGCCGGCGTATGTTTAAAGAACCACTAGAAAAACATATTTGAAGTCCTGGGCTCCTCTCATTTGGAAGTACAGTAAAAAAAAAAATAAAATAAAATAAAGAGAATTAAAAGGTACAACACGGGGAGAATCTGTGGGGAGGAGGGCAGCATTCCATGCAGGGAAACTTTATTCCAGTCAATGCTTCTTTGTAAGAGCTGGCTTAAATGCTTTCTTCGTTAACTGAGGCAATTTCTCCATTAAAAAAAAATATCATAGGGCCTCAAGTTGAAAACCTCCACCTTTTCTTATCGTATTTTCTGAATTTTGGATGCACCCAACATCTAGGAATCGATGATGTATGTGTCTCATGTGCTTATTTTTATTTCCTGTGAAATTGTCTTTAATTTGATAACACACTTGATGGCATCTTGGAATCAAGATAACAAGTATTTTATAGTAAGAGGAAGGAATAAAACATCTAAATCCATGTATATTTGCACTTTAATATTCTCACAATTATTTTGCTTTATTTTTGTCAGGATGCCTCCAAATTTATTCTTTTTTAAAAAAGGATAGAAAAAAACAACCTTAGAAAACCCTTAAGCTGTATATATACCTGATTTACTCCACAGTAGCTTTTTAAATGTTGGGCAACCATAGGGTCTTTTCTATAATCCTTACATAGACCTTTGTTACAGCAAAAGCTGAAGCAGCAAGATGAAAACCGAAGCAGAAACTAAAGCAATATTCTCCCTTTTTTCCTCTCAAAGAAATAACTATCTCTGCAGCTAAGTGGGCTATGCAGTCCAAAAATCAACACCTTGGAAGGGGTCCTTTAAACTTTACTCTTCACTGTGGGAACAGAAGAAGGCTGTGATAGTCAATCTTTTTAAGCCAGCTTAACACAAAGAAAAGGAAAAGCCATGCAGCTGACACCAACTAATTCTAGACATCATAGCGATGACCAAAATAGTTATCTCCATAGTGGGACAAGGAGCTGCGGCAGCATCATTGGATGCAAGTGCGTTCCTTAGCAGGCAGTGCTCTGGAAGGAGAAGACGACCCCCCCAAAGCAATGGTAGCCCACTGTCTTCATACAATCCACTCAAACTGAATCTGCATGAACCGTGCAGGTGTTTTTAGCCTCTGTGCAGGTGTTAGACAATTTAAGTCTGACCAAAGAGAACTAAAACTGAAGACCGTAGCTGTAACTGGTCTTCCCCAAGAGTATTCTAATAATAGGCTTCAGAGAAGGACTTGTGAGGTTTCTATTAACACAGATATGATAAACCACTGAGTGAAGCTGCCTCAACACACTTATTGGATAGTGGTGATTTCAGCAGCTGTGCCTTCCAGAAGGATAAACTGTATTCCTCAAAGGGTATGTGTGTGTGTGTGTGTGATTTCTCACTTACTCTAAACTATTAAAATATTTATAAATGTTGTGTAAGAATTAAGAGTTAGCAGGGTTAGGAAGAAAAAATTAATCCATGCTTTTTAAGCTTTGTGGATCAAAACTTACTTAGACATACCTTCCAGAAAAAGGCTGAAATTCATCCCATTCCTCTTCTCACAGTTAAACAAAAACAAAACAATCTTACCTTTAAATATATCCAATCCAGTGAGTTCCTCTTTTAAGGCAATTTACAATCTCTACTAAGATCTTAGAAGATATAAAGGTCTTTGATCGGGGACCCTTTTGTAATCCACTTACACAGATGGCTGATTGTGGGACAGAAAGGCCCCTTTCCTCGACTTTGCCATCTATAATTTTTAAAGCACAGAATTTTGGATTAGACCAAAATGGGTGGCCATAGGACCAAGCCTTCTTCTGGGATCCAAGAAAGAAAATGGTAACCTCCTCTGATATTTGGGATTTGGTTATCCCACTCGATGGCCATGGAGAAGAGAAGCAAGGTTTTCAGAATCATATTCTTCTGTCCTAGGTTCCCATCTCTCTTCCCACTGTGAAGCTCTAACTACCTCTGTCCAAATGTGCCCAAAAGTTGGTTAGCCAAATAAAAATAGAAACTCTTGTTTGCCCTCTCATATACAGGAAGTACTATTACTTTCCAGATTTTTTTTTTTAAAGAAATACCAGGAAACTGGCCAAAGAAAGAAATAACTGTGAGCAATATACTCATGCCATTTCAAAAAAAGGAACTGAGAAAGTTGAGAATTGATAATGCTAGGCAGAAAATGGGCTGAGTCACTAGGCAGAAAATGTTCTGTAGTTCAGAGGTTGAACTCGGCCTCCAAACTGGAGAAACGTCTGTTTGGGAGGATTGGGGAGGAGGATTCTGGAGAAGCCCAGGTTCCAGAATATTAATGTGATTTGCACTGAGCCCATGCCCTTGGGCTGCTGGGACAATGGCATATTGCTGCAGAGCGCAAGACTCCCTATTGATGGTGGGTTGGCATTTTTGAGGGCCAGGATTAAATAACTGTCAAGGGAAGCCTGGGAATTGTTTCTGAGCTAGGTCTAAGGAAAAGGAATTAAGAAAAAAACCTATCTGCAGCTCTCACGATGCACAGGCTTTGTTGGTGGAGAAAGTGGTGGGAGAGGAGGAGTGTGGAAGTGAGGAAAAGGGCAAGAAGGTGAAACTAAATCTATGGAAACATTCCTGGCTTGCCAGGAGGCGGAAATTTCTCTGCCTGTGTGGTAGGTCTGCCTCTGACCTGCAATTTCCGTAAAGGGCACATCTTTTTTGTTTGGCCTGTACTTTAAGAATGTGTCAATTATAAATAAATTTAATCTATGCCAATCATTGTCTTTAAAGATTCTGAAAAATAAAGGTAGTAGGGGGAACAGATCATCTAAAAATTTTATAAATTTCTATTTAAAAGATAAACTCCTGATATAAACTTTTGATTTTGTTTCCCACATGATTACATTTATTACATTTTAAATTGTGTCTACTTAAAGCAGAAAATTTGGTACTTCGGATATTCCTACATAAGACCTCTGGAAAAAGAGTTCTTTTTACTCTTCTCAGTCTATGAGGCTGCCTTTTATAAATTTAGAGGAGGACAGAAGGAAGTCCCCATCCCCATACCTTTTAAAAAAATCATTAACTTTTCCTATGGGTGGGGTTTCATATTCAGGTACAGGCAAAATTCAAAAGCTCTTTTATGTAGCATCCTTTCTTTCACCTTCTAGGGATTTCCAGAGATCTATTTTAGGCAAACTGCACAGAGGCTTTACCTTAAGGGAGAATAAATCCATTTATCAAGATGTTTTTGCTAACGAATCAAAATAGTGTTTTTCTATCCATCTTATATAATCCTCCTTTCAGTGAACGTTAAATATTGCCACAGCAGATTTTAAAAGCAATAACCAGGACTCAATTTTACAGTCTTTAACTCCATGCAGTCAGTCAAGCTCGGGCTGAATTTGGTTTTGAGACACGAATGTTCTGCACTTAGAGCCACAAACCAGTAATAATAGATCGCACACTGGAAACGGATATCTTGGCGCTGGAGTCAGACTCAGTGTAGGGCTAAGAGTGCAAACTGAGCTGACATCTTGAACACAAACATGGGAACAGTGTAACTCGAAAGCACTATTTTGCCTAATCTCATTGCCATCCATGGTATTTGTGTGCTCTACACCCTTATTTAGGACCTCATCCCCCACGTGTCCTACACTCTATGACTTGAAACTATGGCTCAGGCATGGAGGACAGACGGAAGGATTGCTGGTGTGGCCCAGACTCCTGCGAGGCCACAAAATGCCTCTCACAGAAAGGAGAGCCATCAGGCAGCTACTCAGCAGAGTACTGATGTTGGAGTTAGATATTAATCATGTTTCTTAAAGCACAAGTTCCTCAAATCTGAGAAGGCTTATATTCTGCAAAGAAAATTTTTGCCTTGAATTTCAGTTTCAGAATGACTGGCATACGGGAAATCCATTTTTTGAAAGGGAGTTAATGTGGTTCCAAATAGGATAGAGTGGATTTTTCTTAAATTTGGATGTGAGGGAAGGATGGGAAATGAATCAACAAGAGCAGTGAAAACCAAGCAGCAGGGAGAGGAAGCCCAACGCATGTTTTACATCCTTGACCCCTTGCTATGTCACGGGACTTGAACAAAAACCCCAACGTTTTGGTCTCAAGCATCCCACAGTTTATGTTACTCCAACCTGGGAGGAACTTGGGCTTCTGAATGTATAATTAGTGGTTTGGGGTTTATTTTCTTAGTTTCAAAAACATGTGGCAATGGGAATGACAGCTTCATTGTTAACTCTAAGCTCCAACTTGTCAAGAATGAAGTGCAGAACTCAGAAAACCTTTTCAAATAATTTCGAAGTTCAGAAAGAGCACCTGTGTCCCAACCGTCACAAGAACAGCTTTCACATGCCTGGTCTATGAAAAGCAAATGTTATGTTTGAAGCAGCAGTTGCATACTAGAATCATGCTTAAGATGCATTTTCATTCATCTCTCCTGCATAGAACATATGTTCTGCGTTCCAACTTCAAGTGGTTTTCTGATGTTGCACGAGCCAGTTAGCTATTCAGTTCATCGTTGCACGGATTGCATTTCAGTTAGTGGTAAGTACTGGAAGCATGCAGTTTAGGCTAGTAATTAATGTAATTCTATGAATAAAAGACAACTTACTCTGCGTCATCAGACACAGGAGTTCTCGGACCGTATCTATAAGACCAAATACAAAATTAGAGGGCTGGCAAGACAGAAAGTTAATGCTGTAACCAAGCTGGAAATAAAAACCTGTGGTGAAATTTACGTGTGCCAAACTTCTTCGCTGATGATTCTGGAAAAGAAGTGTCATTATACAATTTGCAATACTCATTAGCTGCTTAAAATGAAGGAAAGATCTTGACATTTTTAAAGAACGCAAAATGTGTATTAAAACCCAGAGCAGAAATGAAAATAATCCGTGTACTACCCACAAAGAAAGAATCTGTTCAATATAAACACAAAAAGGCTTAGGTGCAACCCACAATGTTTAGAGAAGGCAGCTTAAAAAAGAAAAGAAAACCTATGTTATGCTCATTGACAAACAGTTGAACTGTTCATGCTTTTATTTTCAGCTGTAATGGATACCCACCATATAAGCACATGCTTACTGACCATTTCCCTGATGTGTTAATGCATTGGCATAACTGACATCAAAGAGTGTTTCTACAGTTTTCTGAAAGCAAACCAGAGCTCCAACCAGAACCCCAATCACTGCCTTCCGCATGCATCTGACAAAAACCACAATTCCTAGAAAACCGGCAGCCTTAATCAAAACCAGACTTGCATGATATTCCATAACTTGAAAAACCATAGTTTTTTTTCTCCAATCTTTTATATTCTGTTGGCTATATAGATCTATCAAATCATACTCCCGGCAATATAACTGCGTTAAGCTTAAGTGTGTCTGATAACACAAAGATCAAATTAGAAAAAAAATTAGAACATTACAAGGGCATATTTCAAGCGTATTCTTAAAAAGCAGCTCCCTCAAATGACGGCCTCCTCAGAAAATGCCAGTTTTAAGGGAAGTCTCTTACCTAGATCCTGAATGGCTGCTCATTTCCGTACTCTTGACAGTGGACAAAGAATTATTTGAGCAAAAAAAAAAAAATCTTGCTTTCAGTTTCCAATAAATAAAATTTTGGGGTGGTCAGGAAAAATTACTTGGTCTCATGTTCAACTTTCATAGAAGTTTATAGGGAAAAGAGTAATTTCTAAAGATCACTTCCTATAATCTTAGAGAAAAGGCCCTGGAATGCATGGGTGCACACACACACACATCCTTCTTTCTTGGATTTTTCTCATTCTAGACCAGTCTGCATTCATCAAGAGTTATTTTCATTGACACTGAAGGCAACCACATCAGTGCAAAGCCCAATATTTCTGCTGAAATCGTAAAAGCAAGACAAGGGAAGGGTTTGTGGATGTTTATCTTCTGGCAGGAAGACTCATCTTCTGTTTCTCTGGGGAATAATTTCAGAAGGTTCTAAAGTTTAACCTAAAATGCAAAAACCAAACCCACTGCTGTCAAGTCAATTCCGACTCATAATGACCCTACTGGACAGAGTAGAACTGCCCCCTAGGGTTTCCAAGGAGTGGCTGGTGGATTCGAACTGCTGACCTTTTGTTTAGCAGCTGAGCTCTTAACCACTGTGCCACCAGGGCTCCAAGTTTAACCTAATAGACCTAATTTTCCAAAAACACTACCACATTGAAATAGATGATGAGTGGATCTCTACACATCAAGATGGAATGTGTGAGCTGTGTTAATTCTGAGGATTTTGGATAAATGTCTCCCAGTTAATAAATAGGCTTACTGCAATAGACTTGTTCAAATATAAAAAATTATTGCCATCGAGTTGATTCCCACTCACGACGACCCCATTGTTACAGAGCAGAGTTTTCAATGGCTGTGATCTTTATGGAAGCAGATTGCCAAGCCTTTCTTCTGCAGCACTGCTGGGTAGGCTCAAACTGCCAACCTTTAGGTTTGTTGTCAAGCATAAACTGTTTGCACCACCATACAGTGATTTCTAAGGAGCCCTGGTGGCATAACACTTAAGCACTCAGGTACTAACCAAAAGGTTGGTAATTCAAAACCACCCAATGGCTTTGTGGGAGAAAGACCTGTCAATCTGCTCCCGTAAAGATTACAGGCCAGAAAACCCTATGGGGCAGTTCTACTCTGCGACATGGAGTCACTATGAGTCAGAAACAACTTGATGGTACCCAACAACAACATAGTGATTTCTAAATTATCTATGGAAGACAGCAAGGAAGTTATTCCTAATGGATAGTTAATCTGGAAATAAACTATTAGCATTCATTATGTGTTTCTGTATCTGTATTTGAATACTTTTGTTAACATTTTGATGATATTCAACATACATATATACCATACACATACACCTCGATGAATTTCCACAAACTGAATGCACCCATAGATGAGTTTTGCATGTTTTCTACTTTATATAAACACATTCATGCTGATGCACTCTTTTGAGGTTGGCCTCTTTAGCTCAATATTTCGTCTGTGAGGCTCTGCTATGTTGTTGCATGTAGAATATATTTGAATTTAAATTTTTTCTACGCAAAATACTTAACAGCATTTCACAGACATCTCTATCAAAACATGTAGATTTACATTCAAACATAAGCTCCATGAGAGCAGGGATTTTTCTGTTTGGATTCCCCGAACAGTGAACAGAGTAGGCGCTGAATAAGTGTTTATTGAAAGATTGAATAAGTCATTTGGATGCTCTGAGAATTGAAAAGAAAACCTGTTCAGCATCACAGCAACACACAAACCTCCACTGATAGACACGTGGTGGCTGTGCATGGGCTGCATCGGCCAGGATTCGAACCTGGGTCTCCAGTGTGGAAGGCGAGAATTTTACCACTGAACTACCACTGCCCCATACACATATTAATTACTTGATAAATGTTTGTGGCAAATAAATATGAATTCCCAAGATGTATGTTTGTTCAATCACACAATTATGCCACATAATTAATATGACTGTACCTCCTTGTGCTAAAGCGAATCCTTCATTCCCATTAGAATATAAAGAGGACTCTTTCTAAACCATAAATGGAGGGACAGATACAAGTGACAGGCAATTCATCAGACTTCTGCAGTCTCTTCTCCTAACTTGTGCAGGTAATGTGCTGTCTCAATAGTGGTTTTTCACTCACAGCTGGGTTTGAATCTTGGTTCTGTAATTACTAGCCATGTAGACTTGGGCCTCCATTCCCTGATTGCAAAATGCAGATGAAAACAGTCTAAAAGGTTGTGTGAGCAGTAAATACATGGGAAAGTCCCTATAATGTTTCCAGTAGGCAGCCTATAGGCCTCACTTCCTTCTTTCCTTTCACTCTAGCTTGCGTTCATCCCCCGATCTAGGCCCAAGCATCATGTCAGAGACATCTGGAAAATGAGTGACTGTGGTAGACTGAGCAGTCCCAATGTCACTAACCAGCCTGGGATCCACAAGTGATCCATTCATTTAACTTCTCTCTACATCAGCCTTCCCATTTGTGAAATGGCACTAACATTGACTGAACCCACTTATGGATACCAAGGAGAAAGTGAGTTAGAGGAAGCAGATGCACTTTGAGAAGGATATAAAACACTCTACAGCTATAAAGAAAAGTACAGATCAACCTCGCCCCCAAACCAGTAACCAGTTGCCGTCAAGTTGATTCTGACTCATGATGATACTATGTGTGTCCGAGCAGAACCGTGATCCACAGGGTTTTCAGTGACTGATTTTTTGGAAGGAGATGGCCAGGCCTTTCTTCCGAGGCTCCTCTGGGTTGACTAGAACCTCCAGCCTTTAGGTTAGCAGCTAAGCGCCTTAACCATTTCACCATTCAGGGACTCTGCTCCCTGAAGCTGGTGTTAATAAGACTCTAGTGTTAATACATATTATCCAAAATAAATATAAAACATAGATTAAATCTAAGTGATAACAATGGCTAAGATCATATTTTAAAAATTTTGGAATTACTTAAGGTTATTCCTGATCACTACTCTACCCTCCATTCCACTACCATTGAGGTCCTTTGTGAACTAGAACTCCATTACTTCCTGTTTTATAATGGAACTTACAATTAAGCAGAAACACCCCTCACTCCTTTCCCTGTACATCGATCAAGCAGGCCACACTCTTACTAAATGGCAACAGAGGCTTCAACATATAGGGCCTTAAACCATAACACAAACCCCAAAGGAGTATTATTTCTCTATTCCTCATCTTAAATCAAGTCAGAGTGTGGGACAGAAACCCTGTCTCCAGAAGGCACCTCATTTTTGCTAATGCTGAAGTTAAAACAAATCAAATTACAAATTTTATAGGTAGTATACACCTTCTTTGGACCTGAAGACCCTCCTGAAATCAGAGTAGTTAAATCAATTATGTCAGAAAGAATTCAACACCTTTACCAGAAAGCTCCTAGGTGAGCTAGGCAGAAATAAAAGTGTTTCTCATTTATTCTGTCCACAAGATGAGAGTCAGAAAGAATCTTTTAAGAGATAAATTCACTACTGAACTACTCTTTCCACATCTGCTTACATGCAAAAAAGAAAAAAATTCTTGGCAGACCTGGCCAAATTTTAATCATTCCGTAGCTACTAGCAACAGCAGGTAAGTGGCACTGATGCACCATGATGCATTAACAGCACATTCAAAGCTCAGAGTATATCAAGGCTCAGGCTGGAGAAACAAAGTCCAAGGTCAAAGAGCAACCTCTGACCTCTTATCTTGCACCATTGGACACTTGGTTGATACCTCCACATCCTATTGTTTTGCAAATGGAACCGGAAGGAACTGGTTTGGGTTGAATCCAGTGTGTCTAAGGGACACCCCAGTTCTCCTGGCCATCATGTCATCTTTTCGTGAGTCAGACAGCTTTGTTCGGTCTTTCACTCCACTGCCATTCCAGGTAGGAGCTGCCACCTTCTTTGAGTTCTCTTCTGCCCCTGAAGCCTCACACTCAGAGGCCAGAGGGCACCAACTAGAGCAACAGTCAGTCCAGCCAGTCAAAGGCCATTTATTGCTCAGGACATTTTCAGTAGCATCACTCACTGGCATTAACTCAACACAGAAGAAGCCAATATCCATGGAGGCAGCAGCACACATAGCAGCTGAGTAGGAGACCCCTTTTTTAATACCATGAACCTTCATCATGCAGCTGGTACTTACAGGGGAATGGGTTTCCCTTTATGGTTTTCATGATTCCTGAGAGAAAAGCCTTTCAAGAATGAAATACGGCCAGCACCCAACCACATGCAAAGGCTACAGTCTCTACTCCAAGGGGGCCCAGGAAGTGGAACTGTGATCCTTGGATGGGCACATTCCTTTAAATGGCTTCACTCCATTCCACACCAGTCATCAGTTGCATACTGTGTCTCTAAGCTATTTTTTTTTAAAACAACAGCCACATACAGCAGAGGCAGCGCAACAAGGAATGCAGTAAGACGCTCACAGTGGCTGGCTTCTCTCCTCAGATCTTTCTGCCTCTGGCAGTATCTCAGAATCTCTTTGAGCAACTCCTTCGTTCCCTTCTTTTCCATCCTGTGGCAACTGTTTGGATGTAACTAAAGCCAGAGAGGACAGCTTTACTACAAGGCAAGAATTCATAGCAGAGGCCCTGACCCCACCTGTCATCCTCCACCTCCTGGGGAGGCAGGAAGTGTTGCTCCTCACCTTCCTCGGTTTTCCTTGGGCACTCGCCCAAGCCGCAGACGTCCTCCTCCTGAGTCTCCAACACAGGAGCCAGCCTTGAGACCCTTTTACCATAGTCATCTATGCCAGAATTCCCTATTGTGCTGATAATCAAGTAGCATTGGTGACAAGAGAGAAGAGGAAAAAGAGTCAGGAAAGGAAACAAAATTCATTGGGACAGAAAGAAGCTGATGATTAGGAGAGGGAGCTGCTCTCATTCCAAAAGCCGGTTAGTAAGGATGACACAAAGGATCTTTAGTGTTAAAAAGCAAAGTTGTCACTTTGAAGTCTAAGGTGCGCTTGACCTAAGCCATGGTATTTTCAATTGCCTCATATTCATGCAAAAGCTGGACGATGAATAAGGAAGACAGAGGAATTGATGGCTTTGAATTATGGTGTTGGCAAAGAATACTGAATACACCATGGACTGCCAGAAGAACAGACAAATCTGTCTTGGAAGAAGTACAGTCAGATTGCTCCTTAGAAGGGAGGATGGCAAGACCCTGTCTCACGTACTTTGGACATGTTATTAGGAGGGACCAGTTCCTGGAGAAGGACATCATGCTTAGTAAAGTAGAGGGCCAGAGAAAGACAGGAAGACCCTTGACAAGATGGATTGATACAGTGGCTGCAATAAATGCAACAATGGGCTCAAACAGCAACAACTGTGAGGATAGCACAGGACTGGGCAGTGTTTCGTTCTGTTGTACGCAGGGTCGCTATGAGTTGGAACCAACTCAACAGCACCTAACAACAACAAAGGATGATATAATCAGATTGAGATCATGGAATGTAAACTCTGGTAAGGGCCTGAGAAAAGTCAAGCCAGCCTGCATGACCCTGGCATCAGGAGACTGAGTGATGGCCCTCCCGGGTTTCAAAGACTTGAGGATGTATTTCTTATTAACTTCTTACCTCTACCCCTCCAGGCCCGTCAGCCACTGAAATCCCAACTATGTGTTTCTGGTGTATTAGCTTATATATCTGTACAACATGCTCTCCTCTATGGTGTTATTCACAGTCTAGAAACAAAGAAACCGTTCCGTACATCATGGCTCATTGACCATTTCTCTTAGATTTCAAGGACAAAACATGGAGGAGATTACCTCAAGCATTTCCTCCTGCCGTGGAGAGCCTTGCTTTGCTCCCACCATGCAGGTGGAATGGAAGTTTCCAGGTTAATCCAGAGTCTTAGAAATGCCCTACATCTGCTTCATGTAAGAGAAGACTAGCCCACAGAACTGGATTCCCAGAAGAGGGCTGGGGAATTGAAAGCTGGATGGCCTCCAGTGAGGTTGAGAAGTGGTAATGCATCTTTGTGGTCTTTATCCAGGCGTTCCCTCACAGATCTGGACTGTGATTTGCCCAAAGAAACCCCTGACTTATAGGAACTCACCTCCAAAAGAGGAGTCCTTTTCTAGTCAAGATTTGTTGTTAAAAAAGCAGGGGAGGGAGGAGTGCTTTATTTTTTGTGTGTGCCTACTTAGACGTTCAAACTTTGAACTTATGATACTACTATTTGTTCCTCCCTCCATGGGACAGGAAAGAGGGAGGTTACAGATAAAACCAATTTTTATCACTACATCTTTAGACAAAATACTAGTGATATCTTTACAACATTCCATATTCAGTATTTTCAGCTAATAACATAATGCTTAATGTAGCCAAGGGGTAAAGGTCACTTGTCGAGATTATTGGCATTCCCAGGCAGTGATTCTGGTGAAAACAGAATCAAAGTGGACACCTGCCATGTAAATTCACACACATGCTTCCCCTCATGTGTATGAATTTACATGGCAGACATCATATTTAAATTTAAATTCGCACACAATGTGACCTGTTAACGTTGCTTTCTCTGCTACTCAGCAAAATGCTGTCATCTCTAGAGGTTTGTTTAATATGCTTCAGCGAACTCTTTAAAAGCAGCAGTGGCTCCCATGCAGATCTGCTTGCATATGTCTGATGAAAAATACCTGCAGTCATTCTGTGGGTTAAGCATGTGGTCTTCCTCTGAGCTGGGAGCAGCCACTGAGGCAGGGGACACAGAGTAAGCTTGAATCTTGCTGCTGTAACTGACGACTTCTTCTCCATCTTCCCTAGGCCCGGACTTGCCAATGCTGAGCCGCTTCCATTTCTGCTGATCTATCTCTGTCACCGGTCCAAAGTGCACAAATTTTTGCCGAGGGCTAGAAGATTTTTTATAGGCCCTTGCTTTGCGACTGGCAAAGTCATCACGGATGGCTGTTTCTGCTTTGATTTCTGGTGAAGGCTCAGGGGTGCAGATGTGCTGAACATCTCCATCCCTGGTCAGAATCAGAAATAAGTTCCAAAAGTCTCTAAGGTTAAGTACAAATTAATAAGAGGTTTTTTTTTTTTTAATACTGTTGTTGTTGTTAGTTGCCGTCGACTTGATTTTGGCTCATAGCAACCCCACGTGTGCAGAGCAGAACTACTGCACAGGGTTCTCAAGGCTGTGACCTTTTGGAAGCAGATCGCCAGGCCTTTCTTTTGAGGTGCCTCCGGGTGGGTTTGAATCGCCAACCTTTTGGCTAGTAGTCGATCACTTAACCATTTGTGCCACTCACATAAAAAAAAAAAAAAAAAAACTTCTATGGTAGAGCAGAATTGCTATTTAATTAATCAAATGAATAAAATGATCATTGTGTTGCTCAGGTAAACAACACTCAGGTTAATAGTTTTTTTTTTTTCCTTAATCTTTTTTTTATTGTTGTAGTTTAAATGAAGTTTACATTTCAAGTTAGTCTCCCATACAAAAATTTATAATACGTTCTTATGTGACCCTAATTGCTCTCCCCTTACTGTGACAGCACATTCCTCCTTCCCACCTGATTCCCCACGTTCAGGTAAATCGTTTTTAAAGCATCACTTCTAGCATAATAATTGATGGCATAAGAAAGTCTTAGATATGACAAAATAATTAAAATTAAAAAAAAATCAATTTTAAATTCCTTGCAGTAAACAAGCCTGTAAAAATAAATAACCATTCGCAATAAGTTGGTTGGCCTAAAAGGGATGTTTTCTGTCCAAGTCGTTTATAACTTTTCATATTAATAAACTTCAACTCATGCAGACTATGGTGTTCTCTAGAAGCTCTGTGTTTTGAGAGGCACTTTTTTCAAGCCATCAAAACAAAAATGATACAAGGATAAGCATTTCATTCTTTCAAAATTAAATAAAACCCCTGCCAGGAAGCAAGACCACAGGAAAACATGACACACCTTGTCTTCTCTGACACTTTCAGCCTCTCCCATGTCTCCAAGTCAGCTTCTGTTATCTTGGAGACTGTGACAAAGCTCGGAGCCTCACGGTGCGGAGTGAGGCTGCCCTGAATCCTCCGCTGTGCCAGGTCATCCTTGTAAAGATCAGGCACCTTCCTGAGTCCTTCCTCCACAGGTTCACTCTCCTGAGCTCGAGGAATACAGGTCACTTTTGCCTTCACCTTTTGTGTTTGGCCCAGGTTCCTGTCAATTTGATCCAACCCCCACATCATTGGAAAAATCAGGTTCAAGGAAGGGGAGCAAACAAACAGAATATCAAGCATGGAAATTCAGAGGCTGAGGACAGAAGGAAATGACGGGAGCAACTTTTCCTTTCTCAAAAATATGGAATCAATTGGAGCTGTGATTATTTTCATCTCTGCTTCCCTTTTAACACTATAATGAGACAGAGTTTTTCCACCAGATGACTGTCTCTAGTTCAGTTAAGGAAAAGAAGCCAAGGCTCATTGAAAGACTATTAAGAACGGTAATGAGATTTCGGTTGACAGTAATGATGCCCATTTCCCACACTATTCAAGTTACTGTAATGAATTCAAGTTTTCTGATTGAATCCCTTAGCCCTCTCGGAATGTCTTTTACTGCATCAGTAAAATGTTCATAACGAGCTCTGCGTGATCCAAATTCTCAGATTAGTTTGAGATAACTGGAACGTTGTTCAGATATTAAACATTGCAACCATAAACCCAGAGCTGCCAGAAAGTACATTTAAATCAATTACTAACAAAAATTTTCAATGTTCAAATTTGGTCTCTGGTTGATGATAACGTTAGTCAGGTTTGGCCAATGTAAACTTGAAGAAAAATGGTATCTTCTTTACCTGTATTTACAGTTAATGCCCATTTATTTATTGTGCTAACAGCTGTCACCTTCATTGATGCTAAAAATGATATTTCTAATGGTTCTAAGAAATGAACAATAGCTGGCTAATGCTGACAAAGTTGTAACTTAAAGCTGTGCAATCTGTAAGTATACATATTCTATCACATAAAATTTAATTTTTAGCTAAATATGATTCTTGTGATAGAAAATCTCAACAATATACACAAATAAGGTTTATTTATCAAAAAAACAAAAATATATCATCCAAGTCAGGAAACCAAGATACATTCTTTTGTTACCTGGACAATTTGGTGTATTTGCAGAGCCTATGCAAACAGGGAAGGCTACAGAATTTTCCATTTTCTTTCACTTTGGGGAAGGGGATCAATGAAGGGCAGAGCAAAGAATCATCAGGGACCATTCCTGGTTTTTTTTTTTAAATCAGTTTTTTGATGCTGTCTAGAGAGGTCATGGGCTGCTCCAGACTCATGTCCCCAAACAGACAAATGCAGCTGGAAATATCAGGAATTAAAATTGCATAGGAGAGAAAGGAAAAAAAGGAGCTAAAAAAGCTACTCCTTTTCCTAACTCAAGCTGCTGATCCTCATCAATATCCCCTGATGCTCGCTGGTTATCCAAAAGACTTTGTTTCACATGCAACAACTGATCCCTTCTACAAGGCCCTCCAAGAATGGTTTGTTACAAGGCATGCGAACAAGGACCTCAAAGACCAAGAGCCTGCTGAAGCTATAATGTGACTTGTGAAAAAATGATGCCAGGTTTTCTGTGCTCTAATCCCTGTTCTACATCTGGAGATGTTTCATGTGTTTTCTATCTACCACTCCTTTAAAAACACTAACACCTCCCCAAATTCAATGACTTCATTCAAAAAAAAAAAAAAAATTTAATTGTGTAAAACACAGCTGACATATTCATATGCTTAGTTTAACAGTCTTACAAGACTTCTAAAGCAATGGGCAAAAAAGATGGCAATTAAATAATGAAGATGCAAACTTGAACCAACTTTGATATAAGGAAAAATGCAAGAATGATAAACTCTGCAGGATGAAATTTAGCAAGCTGACACCTTACATAAAATCATAGCCCTCTTAGGATAAAAATCACTAGCCAAATCCTATCTCATTACGATTTTCCTTTTCCAAATTCACTCCAATATGCATTAGGAGGATAGCAGAAAGGCTGAGTGAAGGAAACTCACTTGAAAACAGTTTTCACGATAGAGCAAATAAGTGTATTATATCATATTATATGTTTGAAAAGTGTTTTTGATGGGAAATATCCATCAATAAATGCCCAGGTGATCTAGCTGGTATGGGGGAAGAAAGAGCAACTCTCATATTTTTTCTTTCCAACATCTAAAAGGAGCTAATGAGAGAAGGCTGTATGGCTTTATGTCTCCTATGAATGGGCTGGAGCAGCCTTGAAAGGAAGCTGTCGCCTGATAGGCAATGGCACAAGACTATTTATGCCAATAATGCCAACCTATGACACTAGCGTCCATATGTGCTGATGCGCCCTGATATAGCACATCTGCACACTGGAATTCAATGTTTACTTGGCAAATTCAGCCTTAATTTGGACATGGCCACTCTAACATCTGCCATCTGCCTTTAAGGGATTGGATGTCTGGAGTTCCATTTCAGAATAAGAAGAAACTACCATTCCAAATGGTATGAAACTGGTGTAGGAAAGAGAGAAACAGGGAGTGATAATACAAATCACCTTCATTTAGTTATGCTCTCTCTCTCTCTCACACGCACACACAAGATGCACACCTTTTAAATTCTAGAGTTTTCCTTTCTGAGATTCCCTTTGAGAGTTGTTTGCTGCCATCTGATTTCTCTGGCTCTTTTTTTCGGTAAGGCCCATACAGCAGCTGATTCAACGGCACCATTGGCTTGATCTGGTTCATCCTTGCTCTCCTTGCAGCAAAGTCATCTTTCTCAAGATCAGGCAGCCGACATGCAACTTCATCTTTAGACTCCGAATCTTTGCCTTGTTGGTGAGCCAGGAACGAGTTTTCTTTGCGCAGGATAATATCACGAACAGCTTCTTTGTCATCACTTAATTGCTTTCGACTGATAGAGCAAAATTAAATGGAACTCCACATGTGACCAGATCAATAAAACATAAAAAAAATTCCCATCTCCAGACAGACAACTGGGTTGTTAGTGAAAGATCTTCTCAGTATCGTTAGTTGTGATGACAACTGTTTATTATTTCAGTCTAAAATGGAAGCATGCTTAGGGTGGGTTTTAAAACTTTGAATCTAGTCAGTTACTAGCAACACTCGAAATACACTTACAGGAACCCATCAGCATCAGAGAGGCAGGATCCTAAATGGCTCTGAAAGTGATAATCCAAATTCTTTTCATGAAATTGGGGGAAAACTAGGGAGCTTTTTGTTACAGTTGTTTTATTTTTAGCACATTAGTAATGTACTCAGTAGGTACTCAATTTGTTTTTAACTGACAGGGCAGAAAGTTAGGCAATCAAAAAATTGAGCTGGGGGAAAGCAGCTGCTAATGAACAAAGCTATGGGGCAGCATACCTAGAATGTGCACCAGATTGCAAAGTGTAAGGAAGGGCTTTCTGCAACACTATGCTAACCTGAAATATCTGGCATAGCTTATGGCCACTCACTGGATGAACTCAAAGCATAAAGGGTTATCTTGCCTGCATCCTCCCATCAGCAGCCCTTTCCTCCCTCCTTTATCCCCATGGCTCTCTACCTCCAAGCTCCTCTTCGTTACATTCTAGATTTCACGTAAATTGTGTTAAGATATTTTGCCAGAACGTGTTAAAAATGATTACTATGGGCTCTTTCTACTTTCAAAGGGGATCTTTAAGGCCCCGAACTTTAAATTCCTAGAGGAACGCAGTTTAATGGTGGCATATTAGGCATTAAGCCCTGGGACTTTTTCATTTTCGTTTTTATTTTGGGAGACAGTGCACAGTGAATTGTGCCTATCTGGCATTTGAGCCCTGGGGGTGCAGTGGTTAAACTACTCAGCTGCTAAACAAAAGGTCAGCAGTTTGAACCCACCAGCCACTCCACAGGAGAAAAATGTGACAGTCTGCTTCTGTAAAAATTGACAGCTTTGGAAACCCTATGGGGCAGTTTTAGTCTGTTCTATAGGGTCTCTGGTGGTGCAGTGGTTAAGAGCTCAGGCTGCTAGCCAAAAGACTGCACTTTGAATCCACGAACTGCTCCTTGGAAACCCTATAAGGCAGTTCTACTCTGTCCTTTAGGGTTACTACGAGCAGGAATTGACTGGATAGCAACGGATTTAGTTTTTTCTGGTTTATGGGCTCACGACTCAACAGCAGTGGGTTTGATTTTGGGGTTTGGTATTTGAACAAATCCCCCTACCTACTCATAAAACCAGCCTTGCTTCTAAATAATAGTAAAATGTCAAAACCATTTTTTTCATTATTTATTATCTTCTCAGTTCATAAGGATGATAAGTAAATAAAATATCTTAACTTCTAAAGAAAGCTCACCTACTTTGTACCTGCTTTCAGAGAGAGGATTATGAGTAAATTATACATCCTCAAAGGGCAACTCATCTCAGAAATAAAGATAGGAGGAATTAGTCTGTTTTAAGACTTAAATGAGCAGTGAAACTCTGTGCACTATGGTCAACCAGGAGGCCCAACTGTGTGTTGATCTGCTCTATGGTGTTTCAGAGAAGGCAGGCCACCATCTTTAAAGGGGGGTTACAGCAGTCCCTCACTCTATCTGACTTCTGGAAAATGAAATCCTCATTAGTCATGCCCAGAAAACCCCTTCTCATTGCTGACCATTGTTCCCAATAAAAATTTAAAACATGGAATTGGGTGGGGGGTGCTTTGCTCCTTGAGTATATTTATTTCTTAATATAGGAAATCCTGCCATTTGAGTTCTGTACCTGACCCTCATTCTCCTGCCTGTTCACTCCCAGGACCCTGCTCGCTCTCCTCCATGCTTGCTCCCCTGACTCCTTAGCCAACAGTCTAGCAAAGACCAACTGGTGTTGGTTGATTGTGAGCTTATGGTCAGTGAGGGAATGATAGGTCATTGACTTAATGCCTACAAAGGCATCATTTAAGAAGTCCATTAATTATGACAATGAATCCAGCTAAGGATTATCAATGTGCTAGGAGTCCTTCTAAGAGTTAACTCATTTATCCATAATAATAACTCTGCAATTTCAGAGTTATTATCATCCCCATTTTGTAGACTAGAAGCTAAGGTTAACAAACTTGCCCAAGTTCAAACAGCTAATGCCTAAGTCAAGACCCAAACCCAGGCAGTCTGGCTCCAGAGACCTTGTTCTTAACCAGTGTACTATCCATTAAATAGAATGATGGCTCAACAGTTAAGCACTCACCTGCTAACTGAGAGGTTAGTGATCTGAACTCACCCAGCAGCTCTGCAGGAGGAAGACTTGGTGATCTGCTTCTATAAAGATTACAGCCTAGGAAACTCTATGGGACAGTTCTACTCTATCACATGGGTTTGCTAGGAGTCAAAAATCCACTCGACAGCACTTAACAACAACAACAACATCCATTAAATAAAGGACCAGTCCTGTTTTGAAAGTATGACATCATTAAAAATATGAGGCATAATCATTACTACGGAAGCAGGAGAAAGATAAATATTTTGGTCACTAAATAAAGGGAACCTGTGAGTTGTGTTTAGAATGGAGCCGTGGTTTGCCCTCCTGGTTATAGACGGCAATCTTGAGCCAGGACTGATGACAATAGAATTCTTACTAATCATACCTTATAATATTTCCACAATGCTTTACAGTTTATAAATCTCTTTTAAATTCACTTTCTCATCTCACTTGATCCTCACAGCCACTCTGTGAAAGACATGTTATAGATGAAGAAACTGAAGTTCAGAGAAGACAGTCCTATTCTAATCCCGGTGTAGGAGCAGATCTTAGCTTGAACCCCTCAAATCCAAGAGGAGCAGTCTTTGTGCTTTTTTACTGAGGGTCCTGTACTTCAACCTCCCTCAGGTCAGCCAGAATTCTCTGGAACAAAACATACCCATTTATGCAAATGGTCATGCCAAATTGTGATGCCAATTTGAGCAGGGAGAAGCTGGTACCTTATGCATCATGCCAGCCCAGCCAGGCTACAAATTCCTCTGGGCGCTCCTTTTTAGGCTACATGCCCAGCGTGACAGGGCTCACTTCAAGTGATCTCAATTTAGATATGTGGACTTAAAAAAGGACAGGGTGAAGAAAGCTTTCCGTATCACTGGCTACTTAAGACATTCATCCGCCCCCTTAAAAAACTGTCACAATGACTGATTTTCCGCTAATTGCTTGAATCCTGTACATTCAGAGCTCCAACACAGACTCACACAGAGAAAAAAATAATGATATAAATTCTGGGCTGGCACTGTTGGCCAAGGAGTAACAAATGCTATGTATAAAGCAGATGGAGTCGCTGCCCAGTGCAAACGGTTCATACTCTCCACTGCTAACCGAAAGGTTGGAGGTTCCAGTCCTCGGAAGAAAAGCCTGTCAATCAGCTTCTGAAAAACCAGCCGCTGAAACCCTATGGAGCACAGTTCTACTCTGACACACGTAGGGTGGCCATGAGTTGGAATGGACTTGACGGTAACTTTTTTTTTAAATAAGGCAGATATGTCAGGAATGTATTCACAGGTGTCTAGTTACCAAAATATTTAAATGACTTATAATCTGCTTTTTTTCTTTTTTAAGGACCTTAATGGAAAGCTTTGGTATATTTTACTTGATTTTTCAATAACTACAATTCTCTGAGCAGCTACTACATTCCAGGTGTGCTAACTTAGATGATAACTCTGCAAGCTAGAAATTACGATACCCACCTAGCAGAGGAGAATATTGAGGCTTCTAGTTCAAATTATCTGAACTTAGGTAAATTAACTTACGTAACTTAAGTAAGGGGCAGACCCAAGACTGTCTGGCTTCATATCCATAAAGATTTGGCATTTTAGTATTTCAAGTCATTCTCAGATGAGTTGCTCTGGGAAAAAGGGGTTGCACCGTGGGCACAGCTCACTGTTTCACGTAGAAGGAGTACAGTCCAAAGTGACACAGTAAGTGCCAAGCCCTGCCTCCAACCTGGCCACTCTGTCCAGTCCCCTCTGAAACAAGTAAGGCTATCATGGTAGGAGAGAGTATGGGCCTGAAGCAGGTGAAGGGGGCGGGGGAAAGCTGTTGTCTCAAAGTTTCTAAGGCTTATATATTTCAAAGTGAATGAGACAATGATTTAAACGAAGGAAGAGCTGGCATTTTCTTTCACCCCCTTTTACTTGACAACACAGAAACAACCAGCTCAGACTGGCAGTCAGTTTATTCTACTGAAAGAAACTGGGCTCTCCAGAAAAGCCTGCTAGGCCCCCTGGGAACGTCCTGGGCAACACCAGAAACCTCCCTGTTCACTCGTCTCCAAACAGGGCAACTGACTCCAGAGTCACAAAGCTTCCTGAAAATTATGTGTCAGACTGTTCCCCAATAACCAAGACTCTGTTCAGCTACAATCAGTGAAACAGGCATCTGGCAAGGAGCGACTTAGGAATATGGGTCTGGCACTTAGTTGCATCTGCTCTTCCTCTAAAGATTTTTAAAATATCTATTGTTCCTTGGAGACTTTTTTCTCTCTGTAATTAATTACTATGTGGTTAAGAAGATTCACAGACTAGCAGAAAAGACTGAGTGCTGAAACATGTGAAAACAATTAGAAACAAAGTACAATCACGTGAAACCTATAATTCAGTTTAAAAAAAAAAAAGTTTATTTCTCCGATGGGAAACACCAAGTAAAAGAACTGAAATCTCCATGGTATTTTAAGTCAGGGGAAGTGAATCTTGGTTCTTATTTTATCCTCTTAAAAACAGAAACCTTGGCTTCTTTGGCAGGATCTTATATTTTAGAGTAATTAAGCTAATTCAATCATAATATAAAAGAGTAGAAAAAAGTAGTTTATATACTTTTTACCTCTATGGAAACTCTAATAAATATTAAACTCCACACATTTGTTAAGAAGTTCTACTTTCTGTCCCTTAATGCTAAGATATCTCCTAATATATAGTCTGACAGGAAACTTGGGACTTCTAAGCTTTTAAACTCATGTGAAAATGAAATAACAGGAACCTTTCCTCCTTTTTCTATATATAGTTCTTAAAAATAAAACAAGGTACGTGAGAATACTTGGGAAACAAAAAACACTCTATGAAAGTAAAGCTTTGTAAGGAGCACTGATGTTTCTGTTAAGTATAATGAAGAGTTGTAAAAGAATAGTGATGATGGTCGCACAACATGGTGACTGCAAATTAACGTCACTGGTACATTTAAATATGGTCACAATGGCATATATATATATATATATTTCACCACAATAAAAGTTTTTACAAAGAAGAACTAATTATAATAATAAAGTAAAGCTTTGTTTTTGGTCCATCCGCCTCCTTCGCTCCCAGATGCCTCTATACTCTTGCAGTGGTTGTTACTTCCCAGTTGAGTCAATTCTGACTCATGCCAACCCCATGTGTGCAGAGTCGAACTGCTCCATAGGGTTTTCAAGGCTGTGCCCTTTCAAAAACAGATGGCCAGCCCTGTCTTCTGAGGTTCCTCTGGATGGGTTCAAACCACCATCGGTTAATAGTTAAGCTCCTAACCATTTGTACCACCCAGGGACTCCCTCTATACTCTACAAACACAGATTTTCCAGCTAAGAAATGGGACACAGGAAGTATCTTGGGTCTCTTTTGGATTCAAAGATGTGGTGTACAGAATTCATCTGGATATCAAATGAAGGACACTGAGGTTAAAATGCTTTGAGAGACATCAGCATATTTCAATGTATCCTTTCTTCCCCAGACATCAAGAATCCTCTTCTTCTTTATGATATGCATTTCATTCTAGTTAAGCTACTTTCTACCACATTAAAAGCAGGATCCCAAATGTGGATAAACTTAGAATGACTTTCAACTCTGCTGTGGCCTGCAAAAATATAAGTGACAGAGACACAGCCACGCCAGCCTGCTGGCATGGTATGTGTAAAACATTTTACAAGAGAGCTAGCAGCAGCATATCTGTCTAACAAATGAATTCTGGGTGTTTGGAGCAGCAGTGTTGTGTTGCTACAGGGGACATTCTCTGGGAATGCATCATTGTCCTGGATCCGATTTCAAAAGCTAAGTCAGAAGATCTGAGGCGATGACATTAACAGATCTACAAATGTCTGCTTAAAAAAGCTAACTTGGATGAAATAGCTAAAAATTAGGCCTGATAATAGGAACTACAGATGGGAGGAAAAAAATGTCACATTAACATAACATTTATTAAACAGAAGTAAATGTTTAAACTAACCGTGATACTATCTATGTGCACAGAATTGGGAGTTGTAACAAAAGAGTTTAATGTTTTATTACAAAATAGAGCTCTCAGTTACTGAAAGGGCATAGTACATTCATGGAATTTCTAGCCTTTGCCCAATTTTTTTCTTTCTCTTCATCACTATTACTCCTGGATGCTCTGAGTTAGCTTAATGTAGCTTCCACTTCTCTTCCCTTGCTTAACTCTTTTGGATACTCTAAAGATGATGGCATCCTTCGTAAATTTTAGCTTAAACACTTCACGAATGTGATAAAAAATAAAGGCACTTGTGTCAAGGACATTAAGATAAACATTTTTGGTAAATTTGCACTTAATCTGTATCACCATTGCCCACTCCCACTGTGCCCTGGTGTTGAAGATAGAAGCAAGAAGAGTCTGAAAAATGGTACATGGTGAGGGGATATTATTCATTTTTATATTCTCAGCATCTAGCCTGGTCTCTGGTACAAGTAGATGCTAAAGTGATATTGAAAAAGCATGTATGTGACAAGGTCTCTGAATCGATTATTTTAATAATATCTGGATTTGTTTTTGGTCTCTCTTTGTTCTGTCTTTGTACTCTCTTCATTATTTCAGAAATAGAGAGTACAGATCTATTTTAGAGTTTTCTAGAAGCACATGTATGCTTAGGGTAGGCATGATTATCTGTGGGATACCATAGACAGGGAAGAAGTATATCCTTGGTTTTTTACAAATACAAAACTACTCTAGGATTAAATCCATAAAAGTCTTAATCTTTCACTTAAGACCTAGACCACAGAAATAACCACATATGGAAAATATACAGAGAAATGGAAAATGTTCCGTTAAATGCGTGGGAGGTAGATGTGTGCTGTGGTCAGAACATCTGAATCTGGCCACCAGGCCAGTGGGTGACTGACTCTAGACCTGCAAGTCACTTACTATCACTGGTCCCCAGTTTCCTCATCTGGAAAATGGGTATGTCATTTACTTCTTAGAATGAAATGGAATAGTAAATGGCACAGGGTTTTATAAATTGCAACTTGTCCAAATTTCATTAGGATCTTTGTGGCTATTATATAAGGAAAATTAACCAGCTGCTTTCTGTGACTTTCTTTGCTGAAAGTTTCCATCTTAATGTAATATGAAGCCATCAGGACTGTATACTATTGCCTTTATTACAATTAAGAGAATTAACTACCCTATTGTTTATGTGTTTTTAAAGCAACATGCTTTAGAAAATGAGTCAAATAAACTCAATCTTACTACTCCCCCTGGGGCAAAGAAAATAAGTGGATTTTTGTAAACCAGCCACTCTTTCTGTGGAGAAAGTTCCCCTTTCCAAAGAAACTATGTTCTAGTTAGGTGCAAAGTAAGATAAGAGCCATTTAGGAGTAGTGTGAAAATTAACAAGCCACAAACAATAGAAAAATAAAACACTATTGCTAGGTAAATCCCCCAGCCAACAAGTGACTGACCACAAATATGCAACTAGGGCTTAGTCTAATGAAGGCAGCAAGAAGCCCACTCTTCACCCTCACTTAAAAGAACCAATAACTGAGCACATAACAGGGGAATGTCCTAAGGTAAAGACTATTATAGGCAGTCCCCGGGTTACAAATGTCCAACTTACGACTTACATACAACCTGTAGTTACGAACCAAGCCCTGTAAAGCCTGTTCAATTAAAAATTCGAGGTACAGAACAAATAAACACTACTTTGTGACATACATCAAAACATTATTATTACCATATTATTATGTTAAAGATGCTTTAGTGTATCTGGAAGTGTTTCTTTAATGTTTTTTTATGCATAGGAAGGTACACTATATACTAAGACAAACATTTGACTGAGATACAAACCATACCTAACTGTTCCGACTTACACACAAATTCAACTTAAAGACAGACTTAGGAACGGAACTTGTTTGTAATCCGGGGACTGCCTGTAACTATTTCTACTTGCTCAGAATAGGGAATTATGCAATGGGAAAAGCAGGAATTGGGAAAACAAGATGGAAACTCTAACACACGAAGCAGATTCCAAACGCTCAGGCATGCACAAAGCCAGGCCGGTCCTGGGTCCCCAGAGCTAACCTGGCAAAGCGCTGTGCTGCCGGCATGACCTTGATTCCAGCTTGCTCTAGCCTTCTGCGCTTTTGGATTTCAACGGCATCTTTTTCTTCAGGCTTGGGAGCCGGTGCCACCGTGGCCCCCTCTGGAGGAGGCTGCTCCTTACCACTGCCACTGGGTAATTCTAACCCACCATTAGAAGGCTTCCTACCAAGGTCCACATGGCTGACTGGGTCCTCTTCAAAAGGAGACCCCACTTCACTTCTCTCTTCCACTATTGTTTCAGGATAGCTAGTGAGTTGGACAATATGGTTAACCAAACTAACAGACAGGACTAGGGGTCAGATAACATTTCATCTCCCAACCAAACTGATATTACTTTTCACTTAAAAAAAAAAAGTCATAGTATACAATGTGGTCCTGGCAATATAAAGGACATTAAATGTAGCCATTTGTTAATAATACATCATAATTTCAACAATGTTTAAGAGCTATTTCAAACTTGATATTGAAAGGCAAAAACTTTTTCTGCTGGAAAGGGAAAATTCATTAGTTTTGTTCAATACTTAAAACTTCCAATGCAATGTTTTTTCAATGGAAAAATCATCGATAGGAATGATGGATGATTAGAGATAACCATGCACCAATCAGGGTGGTTTTGCTGAAAGAATGAGACCAGAATGTAAGTTTATTTTATTGGACTATAAGTTTCTTGAAGGTAAGGACTCTGTCTTATTTACTACTGAGTCCCCAGTAACTAGGAAACAGCACCTAGTACACAGTAGATACACAATGAGACCTTATTAAATAAATGAAAAAATAAGTACAAAAACATAATCAGAGATTAAGGAAAACACTGGTTGTTTCTCTAAAGAGATAAGAAATCAAATGTATCTTCCACTTATTCTGACTGTTTTTCTACATGTGATTTTGAAGCATGTTCCTTGCATTCCTGGTACATGAGCTTGCATCAAGATAAACCTGCATCTAGATAAGGGTCTTTCTGCATAAAGATAAGAGTCTGTCTGCACCTACTTTAACAGGACTGGGAGTCAGGTAGGGCATGGGTGACAGACTTTCAGCTGTGTTCTCAATGTCCTCTCAGTATAACTCGTTTCAAAAATCTGCTCGTTAGAAAGTTCTGATACCTACCACAACATGAAAAAACCTTGAAAGCATTATGCTGATGAAATAAGTCTGACGCAAAAGGAGAAATATTGTATAATCCCACTTATAAGAAATATCCAGAATAGGCAAATGCATAGAGACCAAAGTAGATTAATGGTTACCAGGGACAGGGGGAAAGGAAGAATGGGGAGTTATTGCTTAATGGGTACAGAGTTTCTGTTTGGGGTGTTGAAAAAGTTTTGGAAATTGAAGTGGTGATGGTTGTACAATATTGTGAATGCAAGTGATTTCACTGACTTGTACACTTAAAAATAATTAAAATGGTACATTTTACGTTATATATATTTTTTACCACAATAAAAAATACCCTGCTTATTAGAGAAGTATTTGTTGAATAGCTACTGTGTGCCAGACACTGTTCCAGGTAATCTGATGAAGCTTATATTCATGACAAACTGTCTCCAAGGATCTGTCCTGTCCACCTTCACTTGCACTTTTACATCAAAGTTCTAAAATGGTTACTTAACCTCATGTCCAGGAGCTGTATACCCAATACCACTCGCGCTCAGGCCAGGAAGTAAGCAGCAAAGCTTAGGGCTTACCTGAAGGGCCTCTCCCCACCCAGGGGGGAAGTGGCTGTACTCCAGCTCTTTCTGTACTCCTCTCGCTCTGCCTTCTTCTTTCTCAGAGGAGCGGGGACATAGGCTGTCTGGTTGCTTTTGTTCGGGAGGTATTGGTTAAAAGGCACTGCTGATTTCGGCTCACCGTGGGAAGTCCGCCGCGCAGACATATCATCCTTCTTCACATCTGGCAGCTTCCGATGAGGCAAGTCAGATTCAGAGTCACTTCCTCTCCCTGAAGAAGAGAGGATGGGTGCTGAAAAAGCATGTTGGGTTATCAGAAAATATCCAATGACCAGCGTGCAGTATTAGGGATGTGGTTAAATCTGCGGGTTCCTGGGATTCCTTCCTTAAATTATTCACTTAACAAATCTAAAATATCAGTCTAAATTAGTCTACTTTGGGAAAATCACTCAACACTAATCAAGAAAAAAAAAAGCACAATTTAAGAAATAGAGGTAAGCCAAGCTGTATCTGGGAATTACAATTAGCAACACATTCATAATACAACTGTATGCCTGTTGAGATTATGCGGCTCTCAAAAGAAAAAGCTTAAATTAACCAGTGGAGGTGTTACTGACCACCTGCTTCATGTCTTGCACTGTGCTAGCTATTCTGACATATAAGAATCATAAAGGAATTTGTCTTTGAGTTATCTTTAACCAAATCGCGAAACATCTAGAGAAAGTAAGTTACAACCCAGAAGCAGAGAATATAAGAACAATAGGAATTCAGAAACATGACCAATCAGGGTTACATAAGGGTTTGCCTTCCAGGAAGTGGTCTGAGTTAAAATAAGTGCTCCTCTACCTGGGAGCCCTTTCTGGTTCCCATAACTGGAGCCAATCTTTCTTTCCAGTGGAAAAAACCTATGTCCCTAGAATCCAGACTTTCTGGAGCCATGGAGGCTAGGTGAACCCCTGAAACTATTGCTCTGAGAGAATCTTCAAATCTTAAACCAAAAAATACCCCCCAAAGTTCTTCTTAAAACCAAACAGTAGTTTAGCTTAACTACTGAATGTTTGTCTTGAGCACTGTGCTCTTTTAATATCTATTTATATGGGATCAAATTGACAACAGCAACTCGAAAGATTAGACAAGGAACCTAGGGGCAGTGAGTCTGAGTTTATGTTAATGCGGGAGGAACAACTGGGAAAGGAGGGTGAGAACAGTTGCACAAATTGAAGAATGTAATCAATGTCCTGAATTGTACACGTAGAAATTGTTGCATTGGTGTATGTTCTGCTGTGTATATTCTCAGCAACAACAACAAAAATAAATTATACATACACATACACATATATATAAACAAACAAACAAACAAAACCCCAAACCTGTTGCTGTCAATTCTGACTCAAAGTGACCCTATAGGACAGAGTATAACTGCCCTATGGGGTTCCAAGAAGTGGCTGGTGGATTCGAACTGCTGACATTTTGGTTAGCAGCCAAGCGGTTATTCGTTGGCACTGTGTGTGAGTGTGTGTGTGTGTGTGTGTGTGTGTGTGTGTGTGTGCATACGTATGTATAAAACTTATGCCCCTATTCTTTTCTTCTGGTGCATTATACTTTCTATCTGTATATGAGAATAAGAACTTTATATTATTCATAGTACTTATCTCAGAGTCTTCACACGTGGTGGACATTCTGAAGAATAAACTATCTGACGAATAAATGAACTGATGTGGCTTTAAAAGTGTTTTAGACAACACAAAGGAATTCAGTGTTACCAACATCAGCTTTCTGTTGGGTAATATACCAGTTGCCATGGAGGCGTCTCCAACTCATGGCAACCCCATGTGTGTCAGAATAAAACTGTGCTCCATAGGGTTTTCAGTAGCTGATTTTTCAGAAGTAGATCACTAAGCTTTTCTTCTAAGGAGCCTCTGGGTGGACTTGAACCTCCAGCCTTTTGTTTAGCAGCAGAGCGAGTCAATTATTTGCACTACCCAGGTACTCCTGTTGGAAGAAACAGCCCCTATAATTACATTGTATCTTTCTTTACTTTGTCTCTATCTCACTAGATTTAAGATACCACAGTCTCTAAAACCCTATGGAGCAGCCCTACTCTGCACACATGGGTTTGTCATGAGTTGGAATCGACTCAACAGCAACTAATGATAACAACAACAAGAACTAAGCTACCACGAAAACAAACTAGTTACTGGCTGCCGCCATTTCAAAGCTGGGTGAAGGTCTTAATAACAATTATTACAAGATTATTCAACTCAGTTGCTAGAAAATAGAAATATACTTATTTACACTTGTGAAAAGAACCTTAAACAAAGGAGTCAAGAGACAAGGCCACCTTGCAGAGTGCACAGGGTGTTAAGTCAGATAGGCTTCATTTTGAACTCTGCCACTCACTAGCTATGTAACTTCACATATGTTACTTCAACACTTTAAGCCTCAGTTTCCCAATCTGTAAAATGAAGATACTAATACCATGTATTTCATAGTGCTGTTGGGAGGGTCAAATATAGTGATACAGGTGAGATGACTGGCACAGTACTTGGCACAGAGAACGCTAGCTACTCTTCATGTCACAGTAGTTCTGCATCTGTCAATAACGAGGTGGGGCCCCTAGGTTTGTCTCTAACACACCTAACTGTCCTTTTCTTTTTTTTTTTTTTTAATTTTTGTAGTTAAATGAAGTTTATATTTCAAGTTAGTCTCCCATACAAAATTTTTATACATACATTGTTATGAGACCCTAATTGCTCGCCCCATTCTGCAACACCACACTCCTCCTTTTTCTGCCCCTGATTCCCCATGACCATTCAATCAGCTCCTAACCTTCTCTGCCTTTCCATCTCACCTCTGGACAGAAGCTGCCCCTTTGGTCTCTTGTATCTACTTGACTAAGAGGCACACTCTTCATGAGTATTACTTTATGTCCCACTGACTGTCCTTTTCTGTAAAATGGGAAGGAAATCGTTTGCCCTGCTTTGAAGGACAGCTAGAAATTAAATGATATCATGCCTTTTGAAAGACTGTATAAGTTAAAAGCATTGTCAATAAACAAGTCGTTCATTGTTGCAGATGAAATATTCAGTTTATGAATTATTCATGACATTTGCCTGCAGTCTTCCTCCTGAAGTTTTGACCATTTCATTACTTGTTAGTACTTGATTCATAACTTAGCTCCCTTCCCACCAAGATATACTTAATAAGATATACTTAACAAGTATATCTACCTCTGTGTCATAATAAGATGTTGAGAGACCCCTGTGAATTGCTTTTTATAAACAAATACTAATACTACCTTACTTTTCCATTTTTGACAAAGAATTCTTGGTGGCACAGTGGTTAAAGCGACGGACTCCTAACTGAAAAGTCAGAGGATTGAAACCACCAGCAGCTCTGCGGGAGGAAGATGTGGTAGTCTGCTTCCATAGAGATTTACAGCCTTAGAAACCCTATGGGATTGCTATGAGCTGGAATCGACTCGACAGCAGTAGGGTTTTTTGTTTGTTTGTTTTCCATTTGACAAAACTCTTGGCCTATGTTTCTCCATTATCCCTGTTTTATAAGGGTAGAAAGACAGACTCAGAAGGTTCCCCTTCTCCATGGCTTATTAGCAACAGCTCTACAACTCCAGTTCTGTGCTCCAGACTCCTAGTCTGAACCTCCTTTCTCTTTGACACTCTTCTTTTACAAAAGTCTCCTACACTTAAACTGTCCTGACTTGGGGGAAATACTGCAAACTGTTGAATAAATAAATAATAATAAAAAAAAAACTTCAATAAACAATGAAGTAATGGATTAGAGTTGCCTCAGAGCCTCAATCCTAAAGTCCTATAATCTATAAACATTATTTCTGTACAATATCTAAAATATATTATCTATAATATGCTGAGTGAAAGTCTCAAAATACATCTGTTTAACACATAAACTGATCCCTCCCCCCGCTACAGTACCCTTTGATGGATGTCTTAGACGTTTCAAGAAATGTTAATTTGCCAACATCCCAAGGTAAAGTGGCTCAGTTGAAAGAACTGTAGCTTTATGGTCTTATAGGCAAAGGTCTAATTTCAGCTCTACCACCTACTAGCTGGGTGACCCTGACAAACTTAACTAAACCTTCTGCACCTCAGGGTCCTCATGGGAAAATGGAGATGATAATATTGCTTTTGTAGGTTGTTGTGAGGATTAAATAAGATGGCATAAAGCACCTAGGAAGTGGTTGGCACCCATAACCTTGGTGAATGTTAGATCTCTTTTTATCTAAGGCCGAGGACTTCAAAAACTTTTGACTTCACATCATCCTGTGAATGTGGAAATATACTAGGGTGATTTCTCTATTTACACCCAAAGTTAGGCTAATGCAACATAGCACATAATGATGATGTTATTTTATCAAAGTCTGACCCTTCCTTTTCATGGGGCTACATTCCTCTCTTCCAGCAACCAGGTGTCTTTCTTTCTTCTAAGGTTTCTTTGCCACACTCACCCCAGCTCTTTGCTTTTTTAATTCTCTTCCAGCACTTGAATTTCTCTCATTTCTTATTTTCTCCCTTAATTCATCTTTTATACAAAAGATTAGAATATTCGTCTAACACAGAGCATCATATTTGTAAAATATATTCTTAATTTTAAAAGCACCTGAATGGAAGGTTTGTATTTCTTCTTCAAAGAAGCCCATTAAGTCACCCTTACGTGGCCCTGAAGGGATACTTGTGAAGGTAAGGGAGGGACTGGGCACCTATCTAGTAAGACATATTGGCTGAATCAACCTAGGAGAGCCACAGCATCACAAATGCCCCTTCTGGGTAGCTCTTGTGTCCAATCCACAGAATCAAGGCACTTCTTATGTGCCCTTGATTTTTCTTTATTGGATGGGTCAGTGGGCCTCAATAATAAGAAAATAAAAGATCTCCCTATGTACTTGATAAAGAGATTGGAGAATTTCATGGTAAGACTTGCCCTAATTCATTGTGAGTCCTAGGAAATCAATTTTCAGGACCTAAAAAAATGTTCTTCCAAATATGGAAGTGTTTATTAGGACTATCAATCTTCTTGATCAGCATCACTTTTAAAAACATGCCATATACTCTTATGAAATCCAACATCAATTTGGCTAAAATTATACCACATTTTTTTAAGGCAGATAAAAATTTGTCTTTTCTTTAAAAACCTCATTAAGTCTTGATTAGTTTACAAAAACATGGGCCTTTAGGTATCAGGCTGATTGGTGAGATGTGTAAGATGCTGTTACATGGATAGTGTTCCGTGGAATTCAATTTTAATGTTATTCTTTAGATGGAGAAAACATTTATAAAAAGACTCTATCTTAGCAATCTTCATTGCTGCAAACAAAATTGCACCTCAGTATGTATTAGTACAATATCAGGAATCACCATCTTAAACCCCTTCAAGATGTGGCTCATTATAAACTCTGAACCCCTCAAAGCTGGTGACAGAATAAATAAAGGATCCACATTACCACTGATGAAAAGAGAACAGTGTGAAGGAGATATATTTTTTAAAACCATCAAAATAATATGGACTAAATACAGTAAAACCTGTGAAAGCTGGAACATGTGTAAGGCGGAAACCTGCCAGAGAAGGAAAACAAAAGTATTGTCCACCAACAGAAAGGATAAAAAAGTGGTAAGACTGTACCCTGTCAAAGGCGGAAAACTTGGGAGACCTGTAAACACAAGGCAGTCCCATCGAGTTCTGGCTCTCACAGGTTTCACTGGAGTTAAGATACATTTTGTAAAAGTAAATCTACTTTTTGTTTATGTTAAAGGTCAATTAGATCATGGAAATGGCATTGTGACTGCTAATACTGCGGGTAGTATTTAAGATGTCATATGAAATTTTAGAAATGTTTTTCAAGCAGCTCACAATGGCCCTGGAATTCTTTAGGAGTCACATACTATGTGGTTCCCTGAGGCTAATCTATTTGTTGGAAAGTTTAAGTAATAAAGAAAAGCATTAGTCCAGTCATTCTAGAACAACAACAAAAAAATCTATCCAGCAAAGAGAAAAAAGTGTGAGTAAAATAAGCTTAAGAACATAAGTTTTGGACTCACACTTCTTAATTCTAACACTGTTATAGTACTTACTGATGGTGATCTTTGACACTTAATAGTGTTGGGATGATTATTTAACTTCTCTAAGGCTTATCCGGAAAATAAGAATAAGGAGTATCTTATAGCTCTGTGGTACGACTAAATGAGATACTGTGTGCTCAAGTATTCATTACCCAGATACATTAAGTACTCAACCCATGGATGCAGCTAATGACACAGAATTTTACAGCTGAAGAGAATCTTTTAGCTAGAAAAGATAGCTTTGATCTCAGAGAGTAGGCTTCAGCCCCTAGAAATATTAGCATCAACAGTAATATGTGAAAAAATAGAAAAACCTAAAAATTGCCCACTGGCCTTAGTATGTCTCTGCAAGTTTATACAGGCAGAATCAAGTCATCTTCCCTTCTGTAAAGTACAAGTGTTCAAGCTAAGTAAGGTAAACAGCTTCTGAAAAGTATGCATTAAATTCATATCAGGTTACATGACCATACATTTTTGTAAAGATAAATGATCATTCCTTACAGGTAATATAAAATCAGCTGGATTTAAATCAAACCCAGCCCCAGAACAAACGCAGGCAGTCTGGGCCATGTACTATACATTAACGGCCACCTGCACAGCTCTAGTTGCCCCGGCAGGTATCATAAGGATTAAATCGATTGCCAAGAACCTTGCCAATTAACGTTTCACAATCCTAGGCTTCACAACGTTCATACGTGTGCGGAGTGTGTTTCCAGTTTGCTGGAAGTCAATCCATTTTCACTTATACAGTGTGGTACTCACTTAAGCATTTCCCCTCCTCATACCCAGAGTATGTAAACTTTGGCACAGTTTATGAGCTAATAGTCTGCACCAGGTCTTGATTCACTGAGACCCAGGGAGGAATGATGTAACACATTTTCCAGTAGAAGATATGCTCACTGAGGCAATGTTCAAACAAACTGCTGGCAAAGCCAACCAAAATTCTAAGGGCCATGAAAAACAACGTTCAAAACCATTTCTTCAACCAGTTTATAGAGCTACCAGGTTCCAACAAGGCTGACATGGAGTCAGCTTACCAGAGCCAATCCCTCAGCTGGTGACAATGCAGCCCTTGTTAATGCTTAATTCTGAGATGTGGAGTTTATTAAGACTCTGACCTACCATCGCTGCTTCCCCTGAGGACTACATCTGGGGAAGGTGTCTGCCGGGAACGGGAGCCAAAGGAATCCAGGCTGTCGAAGGAATCATCTCTGCCGTGCCGAGGAGGAGAGAGGGAGTCGCTGCGCTCGGAATCCCAGCAGTCGATGTAGCCACTGTCTCGGATACTTCGCTTAGGACTCTCAATGTCTTCAGTCTCCTGCCCAAAAATAAAACAAAAGAATTATAGACATTACCGCAATAGAAGTAGAGCCTACAATATCAGTAAGAGCTGTGGTCCCCCCGAAATTCTGATGGCATCATATGGAAAAGTTAAGGAGCCCTGGTGGCAGAGTGGTTAAGTGCTCCGCTGCTAACTGAAAGGTCGGCAGTTCGAACCAACCAGCCGCTCTACAGGAGAAAGAAAAAGTTATGGCAACCAGTTGGAGGGTTGATACTCATCTACAAGTCATCATTCCCAATCAGAAAATCACACACTACATTTCCAAGGAAAATGCCCAAGTAACTGAGACCCCACCATGGTTTAAAAAAAAAAAAAAAAGCAAAGGAATTAATAATAAAGGATCACAAAGTTTGGATTCCTAAGAATACACTGGCAGATGAAAACACAAATGAAAAACTAAAATCTTAACCTTGACCCGTCTTTCAGGATCCATAACTGCATGTCTGTTCTGGCAATAAGCCCCTAGTTCAGCCGTGCAACTGCTCCTGTCTGTGCTATCTGGCAAATGCACGCAGAGTCTGTTTTTGCAGCAGAATCAGTTCCGTAAAATCCTGGAGCAGGATGCTTCCATCTCCTTCTACCTTGAAGGGAAATTCCTGCTCTGAAAAGGGGAGCTGTCTTTCTGAGGCAAAAAGTTTTTTTTTTTTTTTTAAAAAAAAAAAAGCAATGAAAAATATGCAAAACGCTTTTCCTGATGCCTCAGAAGAATCCAGGCATGCTCTCTGCTCTCAGCCAGCTCTTGGCGCTGGGGGAACCGAAAGCACTTGTGGCTGACCCACATGTTCAGAGCAGTGAGAACAATGGCTGTCTTTGACAGCCTGTGATTATAAATTCTTTCCAGCACAAGCAGCACATGCTAAAACACTGAAACTCCAGCAGAAGAAAGGTCAGTCCAAGCCATCCTCACTCTCATATTATAATAAAAGCTTTGTTCCCACCAGTGTCTTAGCATTAATTACACTCGTCCGGGCTGAGGAAAACAAAAATAACTCCGGTCACTCAAAGATAAACTTCAATTTAATCTCCCCCAGACTGCCGCTTAAAATCAGGGTTGGGGATGACATTAGCAGAGGGGTATGTTCTCGTCTGAAAAGACTGAACCATCCAACTGTGGATTTCCTGGGATGCTCTGGACCGTCCCCTCCACCTTCCCAATAGAAAGGAAAAAATAAACATTGTTCATGTTAGAATTTTTGAAAACTGGTCTAAACTCTCTAGTGTGCCCACCGGAGCCAACACCTTTGCAGGAAGCACCTTTGGGCTGCTACTATCAATTATATCCTGATCCCCTAACACTCACCAGCGGGAGGCCTTGTGGAGCGAGGGGCACACACAAGGGAGTGAGTGAGAGGAGAAGGCAGGGCTGTGAGCTAGCACCCTGCAGTCTCCACGCAGAGGACATGATTAGTGCCCCTGAAGAATAGGTTGTCAAATTGCTGGGGTGAGTACAGCGGCCATGACCTCCAAGAGGCAGGCAGACATTCCAGTTATGGAAATTAAGGTCGTTTAACTCATAGGTCAAAAGTTAACCAGGACTTCAACAAAAGCCAGGCCCCACTAGCTTAAAAAGAAAGAACTCATGACTCACTGAAAAGTATAGACCTAAACTGGATATGATTTCTTACTTAGTTTCTTTGGAAATGCACGTAATTATCTTGGATAATTTATCTACTGAGAATTGGCCAATGGCTAAAAAAATGAAGATGACTTTTATTAAACACTATGTGTCTGGGGCTGCACTAGATTTTTTTTTTTTTGTATATTACCTCATTCTTACAACCATAATAATGTGGTTATTATTATCCCCATTTTACGAATGAGAAAAATGAGGCTCAGAGAGATTAAGTAATTTTTTTTTTTAATACATGTTTGACAACAAATCTTTTATTTCTCTGGGTTTTTTTTTTCTTTCCTTTTTTTTTTTTATATTGTACTTCAGGTGAAGGCTTACAGAACAAATAGTTTCTCATGAAACAGTAGTACACATGTTGTTTCATGACATTGGTTAACAACCCCACAA
>NW_004444062.1:2749063-2752027 GCF_000243295.1 Trichechus manatus latirostris
GGTGAAGTCTTTTGAAGAGCATAGGTGTTTGATTTTTAGAAGATCCCAGTTATCTAGCTTATCTGCTGGGTTTTGTGCGTTGATGGTTATGGTTTATATAGAGGTTAAGTAATTCGACTGAGGTCACACAGTGGCAAAGCTGGGATTGCAACACAGGATTCTGTCTCCAAATCTCAAACCGTAAAACCTGAAAATCTGATCATCTTTGGTACAATTACAGCTGCCACCATCAGCATCATCTCTATGATTGTGACACTTACTGCCTCCTTACTCTATGGATGATGCTAGCCTGGCTAAATGTTCCTCAGCTAAATACCAATTGTGCATAGATCAGTAAGCTATAAATATTGCATGAGAGGCAGTTTAGGATAATGGTTATCAACACGGTCTCTGAAGCCAGACTGACTGGGTTTAAATCCTGGTTCTACCACTTACGAGTTGTGGGTCTTTAGGCAAGTTATTTGGCCTCTCAGACCTCAGTTTTCTCATCTATAAAATGGGCCAATAATAGTACCTATCTCACAAGGTTTCTGGGAAGGTTAAATGTGTTAATATATGGAAAGTATTCAGAAAAATGCCTGATGCATAATAAACCAAAAAGAAACCCATTGTCATGGAGCCGATTCCGACTCATAGCGACCTTCTAAGACAGAGCAGAACTGCCCCATAGGATTTCCAAGGCTGTAATCTTTACAGAAGCAGACTGCCACATCTTTCTCCCATGGACTGGCTGGGGTTCAAACTGCTGACCTTTCCGTTAGCAGTCAAACACTTAATCCCTGTGCCACCATGGCTCTTTCTCATGTATGATTGGTGTTCTTAAAGTGTTAGCTACTGGAGAATAGGAAGGAAGAAAGTCAACATATTTCTTGGACCCTCAGCTACTTTCTCATAGCTAGTTATGGGAAAGAAAAACAGAAAGGTCGTTATGTTCATGACTGCATAGAAAGCCAAGAATAAAATCTTGGATCAAGTACAAGAGCTGGAAGCTAACTGCTGTGGCCAGTTTGAAAAGTGAAAACCTATGGCCATCCTTGGCCAAGCTGGTCCCCCAGGAATCTTGGGGTGAAATGGGAGACTGGTTCTTCAGCCAGAAATAAAGGTGTGGACATCAGTTGGACAGGTGATTTATGGGATTCCATAAACTCACCATACTTTGTTTTTTTGTCACCTAAAGCTAAAGGGGAGCTCAGGTAGCGCGATGGTTGAGAGCTATGGCTGCTAACCAAAAGGTCGGCAGTTCAAATCCACCAGCTGCTCCTTGGAAACCCAATGTGGCAGTTCTCCTCTGTCCTTTAGGGTCACTATGAGTTCGTTTGTTTGTTAGTTTTTAAAGGGAGGGTAGAAGATATAAACCAACACAAAGCCTTAAAAAAAAGAAAACAAAAATAGTTGTTGTTGGGCCTATTCTGACTCATGCAAACCCCACAAGTATCAGAGCAGAACTATACTCCATAGGGTTTTCAATGGCTGATTTTTTTAAAGTAGATTGCCAGGCCTTTCTTCTAAGGCAGCTCTGGGTAGGTTCAAACCACCAACCTTTTGGTTAATAGCCAAGTACTTAACCATTTGTGCCACCCAGGAACTCCATGACACAAAGGCTAGTGCAAACTAAATTCTCCTTTCCTGCGGTCTAATGATCTTGTCTGCTCTTTTTATCTAGGAGCCCAGCAGCTTTCTGCCTTCAACAGAGAGCACTCCAGGGAAGGGAGATAAGACTCAAATCAGTATGTTGTTCTGATTGTTAGCCGTTCTAGTGAAGTGTGCTAAAGAAGGGGGTGAGAACTACCAGCTTCCATGAAAATTTTGGATTACTTCACTCATCAGTCCTCTTCTTGTCCTCCTTTGTCAGAAATAATGAGAACTACCTAGGGCTGGTAGATGACTTGTGGTATCTAGGAAACTCCAAATACTTCTGTTTTGTTTTGTTTTTGTTTTTGCTTCTTTTATGATTTACATCGTAGTTCAACCCTGTTCTAGAATGCCTTAAAAACCAGTTGCTGTCAAGTCCATTGTAACTCATAGGGACCCCAAGTGTGTCAAAGTAGAATTATGCTCCATAAGGTTTTCAATGGCTGAATTTTTTTGGAAGTAGATTGCTGGGCCTTTCTTCAGAGGCACCTCTGTGTGGACTCGAATCTTCAACCTTTTGGTTAGCAGCTGAGCACATTAACCATTTGCAGCACCCAGGGACTCCCTAGGGTGCTTTAGAGTTCTACTTTTCCAGTCCAATCACCCATTCTCCACCCACTACACTCTGATTGTGGAAGCTATTTATTGCACAGATATTTACTGAGCATCTTCTAAGTGCCAGGCACTGGTCTAGTGCTGAGGGTACAACATTATACAAAACTGACAAATAACCTGTCCTCACAGACCTTTTGTTCAAGTAGGGGAGACAAAATATAAACAGAAAAACATATAAATGTATTACAAAACTGGATGAAAACAATAGTGCAGGTTAAGGAATAGAAGTTGATGGAGGTAGTTGCTATTTCAGGCAAAGGTCTTGCTTTTTTGGCCTATCATGCTCCTCTCCTCTTTATCCCCTTCTTCTGGTAACATCTCTCACCTCCTAAAACAGGTGTGGGCTGGGCCAAACATGGTACCCTTGTCTCAGGTCATAGTGACCAGTTCAGGAACAGGAATACGATTCCCACTGGGCCAGATATTACATCCAAGGATCCTCATAGCTGGGGCCAGTGGGAAGAATTCCCTTGCCTTTCTGGAAACCTGAGGGTGCTGTAGGCCACGTTCCCAACTATGAGGAAATGTGTCTACTCTAAGAGGAGAAAATGAATCCAAAGGGAGATGAGAAAAGATAAGAGAAAGATAGAGAGAGGACTCCGGCAAGATGGCGGTCTAGGCAGAAGCACCATGCCGTCCCTCCACAACAAAGATCCGAAAAACTAAGCCAAACAGAGAATCAACAATCCTGAAACCCTAGAACATCAAATGAAGAGA
>NW_004444062.1:2761065-2777863 GCF_000243295.1 Trichechus manatus latirostris
AAAAAGAGAAAGATAGAGAGAGGGACAGACCTAAACTGCTGAATTTCCAGTTTCAGTCCCTGAAGTCCCAAGGGCCAACCTAGTCCCCATGGTTCTCCCTTCAATCTCAGCATTGTCTTAATACATCCACTTTGTTCAGCTTACATGTCCCCTCCTTTGGGAGGCCTTCCCTGATACCTCTAGGCCCAGTGAAACGCCCTTGCTACTGTGCTTTCAGAGACCCCTTTTTAAAAAAAATCTAGCAACACCAATGATCTACAAATACCTGCTATGTGCTGGATGCCATGCTGAGGGCTCCATGTGTTACCTGTATTAAAGCACTTAATAAGTTACATCACAGTAAATAATTTTATGCACATTTCTCCCACTAGAAAAATGAATATAAAAAATTTCGTTTAGCCTCCTTTGCTTAAGAAAGCATTTTAATTTCAAATTTATTTCAGCCTGTATATGTGCAAAAGGAGCCCTGGTGGCACAGTGGTTAAAGTGATCGGTTGCTAACCAAAAGGTCGGCAGTTTGAAACCACCAGTGGCTCCTCGGGAGAAAGATGTGGCAGTCTGCTTCCATAGAGATTTACAGTCTTGGAAACTCTATGGGGTTGCTATGAGTCAGAATTGACTTGAAAGCAGTGGGTTCTATTTTTTTTTTTTTTTTTTGTATGTGCAAAAGAGATTCTAGTTGTCCCTCAATATCTTTTCTCCACTTGTTCTCTGGTAAAACTACTCACAATTTTTTAGCTGGAATAAAGTCTACTTTTCCCAAGCCTGTGCTTGAAGTAGGTGTGGATATATGACCAAGTTCAGTTGAATGGGATGTAAATGGAGGTGTGGTTTATGACTTCCTAGAATTGTGTTTAAAGCAAGAGATAGGCCCCTCTAACCCCGTTCCTTTCCTTCTCCTGGCTCAAATGTCAACATGGTGGCTAAACCTGGAGCAGCCATCTTGGACCAGAAGGTGAGAAGTCATGGACTGAGGATGATAGAGTAAAAAAGACAGAAGGAGCCTGAGTCCATGATGGTCATGGAACCCCCACACCAGCCTTGGGCTGCTCACCTCCAGACCATGTTTATGTGAGTGAGAAATGAAGTTGTATCTTATTAAGCCACTGTTATTTTGAGTTTTCTGCATTTCCTAGTTGAACCTAATCTTAACTGATAAAAAGAGATATTGTATATTATAAATAAAACTAATATTTCCAGGTGTTTGGATAGACCAGTGAAGTTCAAGATATTTACTCTAATTTATATACAGATATGAGAATACCATTTCTGGTCATTTTAGTCAAAGGCCATGCTTGATCTAGTGATACTAATTACTCCATCGTGGCCTGTGATGTTGTCTTTGTTCATTAAAATAGGTAGCAGCTGTTGACAACAACAGGCCATTTGAAGGCAGTTGAAGCAAATAATTGTCTCAACAGAAAGAGGAGTTAGGAGAGTTGAAACAAACCAATTTATCTGCTCAGATTATAGAAGAGCTAGACAAACGGTTAAAAAAAAAAAGTCAATAACGAGAGTAAATCAGATTCCAAGAAAATCTATCAGAGTAACTATGAGGAAGGGCATTTAAATAGTCTCAAAAAGACAACCCACAGTATCTATCATTATTCAAGTCCAAATTTAATATAATAACGATAAATATTTAGACTTCACAACTTCAGCCCGGAAATAACCTTTGTACATTCTCTAAGAGTAGAGTTAGATGAAAAATTAAAGGGCAAGTAAAAGCTCAGACCAAGAAACCATGTGCTGTGGTTAACTGTGTGTGTGTGCTCTATTTTGTAAGGAATTTAGCTTAAAGGACTTTGTTTATATGCATCACAACAAATATGAAAACTCTGTCCATTTATAAATATATGAGTCGGAATGGCTCAAGCCAAATATGAAGAACTGTAAGGACTATTAGCTTTAATTTGTGGGGAAAAAATGAAGAATAAATTATTAGAAAGTTGGAACAAATTCTTGCTCTCAGTCTTAAAAGAAAAAATTGTACAACACTGAATATCTCTCAATGAGGTCTCATTATTTCACTTATTTTGCATGTTAGGGAAATAAGAAAGTACAAAACCTGAATTAAATATTTGTGCTACAATATAGGCCTTATCCAAAACACATGGATGCTACCTGATTACAAATGAGCCTTACCATTCACTAAAGCTGGTTGGGTGGGGTTTCTCCTGGATAATACTATATACTAGTACTTTGTTTAGGAGCCCTGGTGGCATAATGGTTAAGTGCTTGGCTGTTAACTGAAACGTTGGTGGTTTGAACCCACACAGCCTCTCTGTGGGAGAAAGACCTATTGATCTGCTCCCGTAAAGATTACAGCCTAGAAAACGCTATGCGGCAGCTCTGCTCTGTCACATGCAGGCTGTCATATGCGGTCACTATGAGTCAAAATTGACTCAACAGCACCTAACAAACACAACGGTACTTTTTATGAGTTAATGTATATTGGTTTACCTTTAAAAGGGACACACAGCCAAGGACACACAAACCATTCTACATTTCTTTTACAAATTCTGACCTTTCCCATAATCAGTATAACTAAATTAAGTTTTTAAAATTGTAAAAAATGCTTTCAAATTCCCAAGTAATTCAAATAAAATGGTTATTAAAAAAAAAAAACACATCTTAGAAGAGAACATTTCTAATTTATCAGAGCTTGTCCAGGGTGGTTGCTCAGGCAAGAACTTGGCTGATGTTACCTCACCCACACCAAGGCTCTGATGGGTGATCAAGATGACTTTTAGGACGAAAGTACAGAGCAAATCTTCACTTGGGATAATCCTGCATTGTTTTCTTCGGGCATTATTCCCCCAAGAAAACAAGCATTGAGCTCTTTTGTATACACAGCCATATACTGACAGATTGAATTTGTTCTTTGGGAATTAAAATTGGATCAAACTCAGAACTCCCATTCTTTGAAAGGCATAAAAGTTTGCATAGGGGTGGGAGGCATGAGGCAAAGACATCGTCAGTAAGATAAGCAGTGGTTTCCTTGACTGCATGACGTCTCTGGTTTATGCAATTCCATCAAGTGAAATTGCTGTTGTTGTTAGGTGCCATTGAGTGGATTTTGATTCATGACCCCACGTAACAGAGTTAGAACTGCCCCAAAGGGTTTTCTTGGCTGTAATCTTTATGTAATCTTTATTGATGAAGATCAAAGACTACAGCCTTCAGAATGGATTACACCTCAACATAAACAAAAAAATCTTCACAACTGGACCAATAAGCAACATCATGACAAATGGAGAAAAGACTGAAGTTGTCAAGAATTTCTTTTACTTGGATCCATAATCAGTGCCCATGGAAGCAGCAGTCAAGAAATCAAAAGATTCATTGCATTGAGCAAATCTGCTGCAGAAGACCTCTTTAAGGTGTTAAAAAGCAAAGACGACACTGTGAGGACTAAGATGCTCCTGATTCAAGCCATGGTATTTTCAGTTGCCTCATATGCATGCAAAAACTGGACAATGAATAAGGAAGACAAAAGAAGAATTGATGCATTTGAATTATGTCGTTGGCAAAGAATACTGAATATACCATGGACTGCCAGAAGAACGAACAAATCTGTATTGAACGAAGCACAGCCAGAATGCTCCTTAGAAGCGAGAATGGTGAGACTTCGTCACATGTACTTTGGACATGTTATCAGGAGGGACTAGTCCTTGGAGAAGGACAGCATGCTTGGTAAAGTAGAGCATCATCGAAAAAGACGAAGACCCTCAACGAGATGGTTGATACAGAGGTTGCAACAATGGGCTCAAGCATAGCAATGATTGTGAGGATGGCACAGGACCACGCAGTGTTTCTTTCTGTTGTACATGGGGTGGCTATGAGTCGGAACCGACTCAACGGCACCTAACAACAACAGCAACAATCTTTATGGAAGCAGATCACCAGGGCTTTCTCCTGCTGAGCTGCTGGGAGGGTTTGAACTGGCAACCTTTCAATTAGTAGCCAAGTGCTTAACTGCTTGGGCCAGCCGAACTGTAGTGATCTTAAAAACAAGCAAATGTGTTGCCTTCCCACCTTGTCTACACCTCTTGAGATATAAAAAAAAATTCAAGTTACCTTTCTCATCTGAGCCAACAATCCTTCAAATTCCTTCAGGTTCAGTGTAGTTCCACTATAGGACGCACAGCTATTTGCTGCTTTTCCCAGCCAGTAAATGGTAACTAATACCTGTGAAACAAAACCATGCACAAGAGCAGAAGAATTTTTTCTCAATAATCACTTTTAAACTAAGGAACTAATAATGTTTCACCAACAGAAAAGCAAAAAGGAGAGAATTCCAAGACTGATTTACAAAAACCACCATCCATGACGTATCCATTAAATGTAAAATCATTTTAATAAGAACCTAATGCTGTATCAGTTGACACAAACATGATTTAGTAGTAAAAATACGACTCCAGTTTTATGAGAAGCTAGGTTGTGAAAATGTGATCTGAAGACAGTGAGAAGGAAATCAAATCCTCCAAAATTATTTTCATGTAACAAGGTTTTAAAATTAGCAGCAAAATACTTCAAAAGTTCTTTGGAGCCTTTGCCAGGATGAGCAATAAAACAGAAATGTCAATTCCTTTTGAGATAGGTGATTGAAAGTCTACAATTTCTACCTGTGGGCACAGACAGTCCTGCAAAGATTGATGGTAAAAATGCCAAAGAAGTGGTAAATGTTAATTAGTGACTCTAAGCACAAGACTGACACAAGGATACCCACTAAAAATCAGAAGGAAGCAATGTCATGAAGAATACTATCTGCAGATACCTAGCTTTGAGATACAGTTAAGAAAAAAATAAATAAATGAAACAAAAATCAGTTGTCCTCTAGTTCATTCCAACTCATGGCAACCCCACGTGTGCCAGAGTAGAACTGTGCTCTGTAGCAATTTCAATGGCTGATTTTTCAGAAGTAGGTCGTCAGGCTTTTCTTCTGAGGCACATCTAGGTGGACTTGAACCTCCAACCTTTCAGCTAGCAGTCAAGTACACTAACTGTTCCCATCACCCAGGAAGTCCCTGGGTGGGGTACAGATTCCCATTAATTTGAGATGGGAAATTTTGCTGCCAGTCAAACAACCTTGGATGTTTGGGAATGAATATTCAATGGTCTGAAGCTACATTCCTAAGTTAATTTTGTTCTGTCTTTCCAAAGAAATGGTCCACAAAAGCAAATGTTCTTTACATTGACCTTCCCATATAACTCAGCAGGGGTCAGCCAAAGCCGAGCCCTTTAAAACTGAATTACAGGAGTCTGAAGTCTATGTAAAAGCTAAGGTTATTATTTTATTTTCACATTCTGTTTCATTGCGTCAACCAAACTGGGAAGCACTTGTACCTCCCTCCACTTGCTAAGCCAGCAAATGCTTTGGACAACATGATATGTATATATGATTTCAGATGGCAACAGACCCAAAATATGGTTGTGTGCATCAACACTATGATGTGATTTGGTTCTCTACCTCTGTAGGAAATTTTTACTTCATGCATCCTTCAAAACTTTTAGGAAGTCTTTATTAACTGATTGCTTACAAATAAATTTCCGGAAAGCACACTATTCCAAATGCCGGGACATTAACGAGGACCATAAAACAACTTATGTGCACTAAGATAAAAAATAGAAGTCACAGTCAAATTTTCTATTTTATATGCAGAAGGTCATTTCTTATATTCTTCAATTTAAATTTAAAATAAAACAACAGTAACATACTTGCCTTTTGAAAATTAGATCTAACTACAAAAAGCTGATTGGGGAAGTACTAATAAAATCTCAAAAGACTAATAGGAAAACAAAATTTAGGAAGTACAGGTCTACAACAATCAAAATTATCCATATTATGCTGATCTTTCTCCTAAAACAATTTGTTCAACTGCTTAATTTAATAATTCCATCTATGTCTACAATGGAAAGGGACTAATGTTAGTGTTGAGGCAGATCACTTTGTGTTTAAGGAATCAAATCACAAACAGAGTATAAGCTTCCATTTGATTATTTCCCGATTGAGCACTTAACTAATTAAAGAGAAATTCCCCAAATCTACTGTTTTTATTTCTATTACAGTCATTATTATTCCATCAGAGACATATGCATTTGTTTTCCTAGAAGGACTTTTTCCAGCAAGGCATATGAGAACACACAAGGCCTTGAATTTACGGTCTAAACTTTAAATTTGAACCATCAAAGTCAGAAGGATAAAAGTTTGGAAAGTGAAGTTACAATACTTACATTTCTCAGCTTTCTGCTATAATCAAGGCTCCTAGTTACAGGAAAAGGAAAAGAAAACATTATTAGAACCACAGTTTCTTCACTGTGATCATATCTTAAACACCTCTAAGATGTACCCGAAGCTAAGAAATATAACAAAACCAGGGGAATATATTATCATTATCATTGGTCTATGATTGGTGATTTCAGTTACCAAACAAAATTATTTAGAAAAAAAAATGTAGAAGGTCAACATGAGATTAAATTCCACAGTGCTCCATGAAAAGGTGAATACTTTGTAAAGTTTGGGGAATGAAGAAAACTGAGACTGTTTATACTTGTATTCTTAAAGCTTAACTGTTGAAGCAAGAGTCTGCCTTAATTATAGACCACTGACAAACTGAAATCTGACTGTATTTCCAAAATCTTCTTCATGCAAGTCCTTTTAACAAGGTCTGTAACCTTACTTAATTAAATAGAACCTGAAAAAAAATGTACACGAAGTAATATTTTCCAAAAAGTTGTTCTTTTCTGCTATGGACATAAATTCATGTTGGGAATTAGCCATAAGCAGACAAATATCCATGTATATATGTTCAAATATACACACAAAAAAGCTAGTTGGTAGTACCTTCTAAATTTTTCACACAGTGAAACATAATACTTCTCCAAAATTATTCCAAGGTTTCTTTAAGATGTCAACGAATAATACTAAGAAAAATAAACATTTCTCCACAATAACTTCAGTGAGGGGGTGGGCAGTGTAATTCTATTAGTATATAAACTAGTCAAGAATTCCTTCAAGTACTTTGCTATTGTTAGCTGCTGTGAAGTAGGTTCCTGACTCACGACCACCCCATGTACAACAGAAGAAAACAACCCTATGATTGGTTGCGGATTGAACAGTTGTGACCCACAGGGTTTTCATTGGCTGATTTTCAGAAGTAGACCACCAGCCCTTTCTTCCTTGTCCGTCTTAGTCTGAAAGCTCTGCTGAAATCTGTTCAGCGTTATAGCTACATGCAAGCCACAACTGACAGATGGGTTGTGGCTGTATGTGACGTACATTTGGCCAGGAATCGAACCCAAGTCTCCAGCACGGAAGGTGATTAAGAGAATGTTTTGATGTATCCCCCTTTTAGTAAAAGAAAAGGTATTTCATTATCTACTTAGATATCCGCTATGATTTTTTTTTAATTTAACAATGATGAAAACAAAAGATTTCAAAATTTTCATGAAAAACAAGTTAAGAATAGGGAACATAAAGCTTTTTCTGCAATGACAACAAAACTTCATTGACTAAAATTGTGACCCACTTCTAAAAATCATGCTTGGCACATAGTTAGACCTCACAAAATATTTGTTGAATGATTTCCACATAATAATTATGTGAAAATACTTCCAAATTTTTACAGAGACATTCAGGAGCACCCCAGAGCCTTTCCACTTTTCCATCCAATTGCTTTGGTTCCCTGGAACGATAGTTGCTGCATGCCCTCCTGGATTATGCTTCCATTTCCCATCAAGGTTTTCTGGCATCCATTACAGGTACAGTTCACTAAGTACACATGCCATAATCATTTGCAGGTTTTCACTCTTTTTTTTTTTTTTTTGCAGGGGTTGGGGGGCTTGGGAGGGTTACTCAAGTTGCTTCTCAAACAAAATGCAAGCAAAATTACCTACAGTGAAAGCTTAACCAAAGATGACTTTTAAAAGGCAATTTCAGAAAAGCATCAAAATTTCCTCTGTGGGATCTACTCCTATGCTTCATTGCTTACACTATTCGTTGGTATCAATGGAGTATTCTCCATCTCTGCTGATGTTCTGCTCACCTCTCAGAGCAGGGACACAGAAGTACAGCAGTTGTACTTTAATCTACCATCACTATAAAATTTATGCATGCCACAAATATCCCCAGTACAGTCAGTCCCCAGAACGACTTACGAAAAAGTTGTGAAGCAGATAGCTTATTTCATGACCCACTGACTCACTAAATCTAGAAAAAACATCTTTCTAAATACTGTAAATAAATTAAAGGCATAGTTTTAATATAAAAGTACAACCTACAATGCTGTGGACTGTCCCTCCTACCACATTCTTCCTGCTCATTACTCTTCAACCACACCGGCTTCTTTTCTTTTCCTTTTAAACATCAAGCTTCCTCCTCTCTCCCAGCTTTTCTACCTGCTCTTCCTCTGTTCTGAACACCCTACAGATCTTCTCATGGCTAGTTCCTGCTTCCCACTCATGCCTTAGCCCTCAGCTCAAAGACCACCTCTTCAGAGAGGCCTTTCCTGACCACCCTTGGCCTGGTAGCGATCTTTCATACTATTCTATTTTCTTTTCTTCTCAGCACTTATCACTCCCTACAATTACCTCCTTCATTTGCTAACTTATTTACATCTCATTTCTTCACACCGGTATGTGAATTCCATATGAGCAAGGGACCTTGGCTGTTTTGTGCCTTCCACTTATCTAGGGACTGCAGAGTATCTGATGCATAATAGTTGCTCAGTGAATATTTGTTAAATGAATGAATGAAAAACATCAAGATTATAGGGAAAGATGATGGAAAAATATTGTCTAAAGAAAATAATAATGTACAAGTGAAGGAAAAATTAAAAAGTAAAGAAAATGGGGAGAAGAAAAGCAAAAATGAAGATAGATGGGAAAATAGAATAAAGAGAGAAGGGAAGAAAAGGAGACAAGAGAAAAGGAGAGAAAAAGAGACAGGACAGGAAAAGAGGAAGACGGTGCACTAATTTAGAAGTGACTATGTCTGTGTGGCATTAGCCTAAGTGATTTTTTCCCTTTCTCCAAGATTATTTTCCATGCCTTTGTATTCTGCCCGAAGAATTCTCTGCCCTCAAACATGGCTCACTGAGTAGACACAGTTAACAAAATGGCCAACAATCCAATTCAAAGAACCTGATCACTGACACATCTGAGAAAACAGTTACAAATGTAAATGAAGAAAAGATTTCTCCACAATCTATGGCCTTCTTTGCATAATAAAGTCTCTTTCTTTAGAAACTGGTTGTCTCATCTTCCCAGATCTGCACTGAGCAAATTTTAGCAAGAATCATTTCTGAGAGAACATAGTGCCAAATTCCATTCTGTAGATGAAGAGACAGAAGTCTACTGAGGCAAAGGAACTTGGCTATGATTACAAACAGAAAAAAGAAGAAAAAGCCCAGTTTGTGGTAGATAAGCAATAGAGATGAGCCGGCTTCTGAATTTCTAAAACCAATTCATCTCAGAATTCTCCTGGTTTCGTCACATATCAATTTAAAGTGGCCTTAAAAATACTATGAATGCAGCTGCTGACCTTGTCAACGTGAACTTTCCTTCACCCTCCAAGCAATGTACGTGTGACCAATTACCTATGACGTCGCAAAGTTACTATTGTTTCTGGTCACTTGCCACCCAGGTGAAATGATGAATGTGAGATGAAGCAGAACCTAAAACAATTTCCCAAAACAGTGATTTATGGGGGCTGGATTTAGGTATAGTAATAAGTGGAGCATGCCACAACTAAGATGAGGCCACCGAGTTTATGGTGGTGTCCCATTCAAATATCCAAATATCCTCAATTTTATCCTGACATAAATGTTTTTCCATGAGAAATATTAAAGAATGGCACATTGACAACATAGTAGTGATTCTAGATAATCAATGGTGGCTGGCTCTGACTTATTCACAGTCATGAATCATAAAATCCAATATAAACTCCAAAGTTTATTACATTCAGTTTCAATTTTTCTCCCAATTTTTTTTTTTTTTAATCAAGATCAGCAAATAAAACTGGTAGCTCTGAATTTTGGCTTCTCTCCCTTTTCTGTTTTTCCATGATACAACAACCCTTAAGATAAACAAAAGGAGAAGAGCAGCCAATCTGAAGATCTATCTGTGTAATTAAACTTATTATTAAGGCATATTCATGTTAAATATTGTTTGACTAAAGTGGAAAATGTTTTACGTGAAATTATTACGGTCACTATGAGTTGGAATTGACTCGATGGCAACAGGTTTGGTTCTTTTGGTTTGGAAAGAACTTTTAAACTACAGTAAAGTTATTTCTGCCATTTCATAAGGACATTTCTTCTCTTTACTCTGGTCACGAACTATTTCTTTACAGGGAAGTACACTGCCTTTTCTTTTACTATGACATTCTGCCCCAAGAATTCTTTGGCCCAAAATGTGGCTCATTGAGTAGATACGGTCAACAATAGCCAAATGGCCAATGATCTATCTTCAAAGAACTTGATCAGTGACACATGAGAAAACAGTTACAAATGTAAATGAAGAAGGGATTTCTCCACAATCTATTGCCTTCCTTGCATAATAAACAGAGTTCAGATTTGTTTACCTAGTTTGCAGTCTTCCAAGAGTCTATTCAAAAGCCCAACTGGAGCCAATAAAAGGTTTTTGTCTACCACACACAGATTCTGTGCATATTTCTCTCTTGTCTCTCTGTTAAGCTTTACTTAGCAATTTTCTCCTTCTCCTTAAAATTCTAACTCTATGAGCATGGTTTTTGCACTTCCAAAAATTATGTTTAATTAGAATGAAAGCTTTGCATGGAGGGAAGGTCCATATGTCTTGTTTTGAAAGCTTCATTTTTACTTTCCTATTTTTATTTTACTAGGCATGTCCAATTCTCTACCTCTTAGACCTTACATCATCATCAAAAACTGCAAATCAAACCATACAGGGGTTTCCCTTAAACATAAATCGTGCATTACTTACTTGACTGCTACTCTGTTTGATGTATCCTGGAGGTCACTTGGGTCAAAAAGTTGAGATTCTTTAAGGCCGAGCTCTTTACAACCTCTCAAGAATAAGATGATATTGTCCTGCAACGAAAAAAAAAAAACAACTAAGTCTACATTATCTTAGATTATCTCTATAAAGCAGCCCTTCCCTTTTAATAACTGCTTCCGTAAAGATTGCAGCCAAGAAAACCCTATGGAGTAGTTCTACTCTGCAACACACAGGGTCACCATGAGTTGGAATCTACTTGACAATGGTTTTTTGTTTTGTTTTGTTTTCCCCTTTAATAGCCAAAATTGCTGGAGGGATGCCAGTCATTAAGGCAGCTATAGTTAGGTCTAAATCATGGCTTGTTGGATAATAAATTATACTTTGGTGGGAAATGCCAGAGTAAACAGACACTACACTTCTAAATCCACAGTCATGCCAAATTCATTTTTTCCCATTACCTTGACACGTATGAATAAAACTGCAAATCAAATGTCACAGAAAAGTCTAACTTAGCATCCATTATTTTAGCCAATAAAAGCCAGGTAATTACCTATTCCTTCAAAGTTCTTTGTTCATGTCTCATTGACTAGTGTTGCTATCAAGAAAGTAAGTTTTGTTACCCAAGTCTCATCTTTACCAAGTTTTTCTCTTTAACTGACCTTCTAAAACACATCCTTTATCAGTTGATTTTAATAATACTTCTTTGTGAACTATAAATTGAACTAAAATGCAAAAAAAAAAAAAAAAAATCTAGACTTAATCGGGAGAGAAAAAGAGGGGCATGGGATATTTTGGAATACAATGTAAAAGCCCTTCCTCAATGTGAAAATTTCTCTAACAGGTAAAAATTTACTATGAACTGGCAAGCACAACCGACAGCTAACGAGGGCTCTGGTCTTCATCTGTTGTGAGTTATTAAGAATGAACAAATAGCTCTAGAAGGGACTGCAAATTGCCAAGTCATCATTTTGGAATTCCAGGACTGGGCAATGTTTTATTCTGTTATACATAAGGTCACTGAGTTGGAGCCAACTCAAGGGCAACTAATAACAAAACAATTTATTACTATTAGCATATTAATGAGCACATATTGATAGAAAAATTGCTACAGTAAGGTTTGGAGCACTGGTTAGAGCTTGGCTGCTAATGAAGAGGTTGGCAGTTTGAATCCACCAGCTACTCCTTGGAAACCCTGTGGGGCAGTTCTGCTCTATCTTATAGGGTTGCTATGAGTTGGAATCGACTCCATGGCAACAGGTTTCGTTTTTGGTTTACAGTGAGGTTTTAATGAAAACTGGGAAAACATTTTGCCAATATAAGCACTAACCTACAGCTCACTACTGAAGTTTTTTTTTTAAAAAAAGGCTTTTCTTTCTACTTTACTATTCTTAAGAAAGTAGGTTAAAGATCAGTGAAGGATTTCGATATTTGAAGGCAATTTTGCTAAGTTATGTCAGGTGTTCTAAAATATAAACTAAATATTTGCAGCTAACATCTATTGAGCATTTACCATGTGCTGGTCTGTTCTAAGCATGTATGTAGATTATCTCTTTTATTCTGAAAACAACCATATGAAGCAGGCACAGTTATTGTCTCCATTCTACAGATGAACAGTTGAGGCACACAGAGGCTATGCACTATACCCAGTAACACAGCTACTAAGTCTGCCTCCCAATTAACTCAACACAGGAGAAGGAAATGAGGATTTCCAGATGTGAAAAATCTAAGTCAGAAAAGCAGTAATTTCTCCTCCCCGTCTCTCCACATTTCCAGGTGCCTTTTTATTCTGCCTTCCTGAAATTTCTATTATAATTCCTTCTTTTTTTTTTTTAACCTTTTCTCTTTCGCTATGATTTTCTCTTCCTTCCTTCCTTCCTTCCACCTCCTCCCACCACACACACACTCCTCTTTGGCTACTGGGCTCTGAGACTCTCAAAGGCACCACTGGCTATAGTCTAGAAGATTCCATCTTCAAAAAAGAGTGCACCCCTCACTTACAATTCCACACTTTGGCGATAGTAAATAAAGCCTTTCACTGCTTCAAAAGGCAAACCTAAACCAAAGACAGTGACTAGTACAGGTGTGTCTTTTCTAGGCACACACGTATCTTTCTGATAGGCTTATAAGCTCCAAAGGCTTCTTGCCCAGAGGAAAGAAAGGGATGGGTCCTGGTGCTCTCTAGGAATCAATCGGGACCACAGTGAAGGACCAGACCTGTGACCTCCATGTAGTCTCATAAGAGGTACGTGACTATGATGCCCCAGTTTCACAAGGAAGGCTAGGAGGTGCTCTTCCTATATGCATTCCCGACGCACACACACATCCGTGAATGCCACGCTATATTCAGCACACGGACTGCAAACACAAAAGCGTTGTGCTGCCAGCCAGCCTGAACAATTTGGGCTGGAAGATTTAAATGACTGCAGGTCTCCTTTCAGTGTCTTGCTGCAACCTAATGATGCTGGCAGGGAGCCAGAGCCTAACCAGGAGGAAAGCCAGAAGGAAGAGTCACCCAGCCAAGAGCTAATGAGGGCAGTGACTGGAGCAAGCGGGAAGGACTGTGCCTTTAATTACATAAACTGCATCCTGTAAATTCCCATCTGCCTCGCTCTTCACTCTGAGGTTTTTTCCACATTTATAATTCCAAGCAAGCCCACATCTTAGTGTTTTAACTTTGGAAGCCAAGCAGTACAAGAGTGTCTCAATCCCAAGGGAGAAGAAGTAGGAGATGCTGGTTTACTACAATGACTATTATAATTATCCCTTTATGTGGTAATACAAATCCATTAAGACTTAGTAATGCTTTTTAAAAAGAAGTTTTCAAAGGATTCTCCAAAAAGAGACAGGATGACCAAATGCGATGTATGAACTTTGATTGGATTCTGTCTCCAAAAAGGAAAAAAAAAAGCTATAAAAGTCAAATATAAATACAGATTGTATATTGGATATATCGGTGACTGGCAGTTAATTTTCATAGGCCTGATGACGATATTGAAGTTATGTAAGAGAATGCTTTTACTTCTAACAGTATATATGAATTATTTAGGGGTGAGTTATCATAATGTTTGTAACTTACTTTCAAATGGTTAGGAAACAAAGTGGTGTATGTGAGCGTGTGTGCGCGTGTATATGTCTGCCTGTCTTTGGATAGACAGAGAGATAAAGCAAGCCCAGCAAACAATTAGTGAATCTAGATCAGAGGTGGGCAAAGTTTTTCTACAAAGGGCCAGACAGTAAATATTTTAGGCTTTGTGGGCCATATGGTGGTTTCTGCTGAAAAGACTCAATTCTGCCTCTGTAGCCAGGTAAATAAATGGATGTGTCTGCGTTCCAATAAGCTTTATTTACAAAAGCAGGCATCAGGCTAGGTTTGGCCCATTGCTCTAGATGAAGGTATTCAGGTATTTGCTCTACCGTTTTTTCAATGTTTCTGTACATTTGAAAATTTTCCCAAGTTGGGGGAAAAGGTTTTCAAATTTTTAAGACTGTCTTCAACTACCTAGGGTTGTGACTTCACTGGTAAAACTAACTTCACAAAATAAAAAGGCACCTGGAACTGTGGAGAGATGGGGAAAAGAAAAAAAAAAAAAAACACAGTCACCTCAGAGACAACCATTGCAAAGTCATCGAGGTACATGCTCCAGAGGTACTGATGGAAAGTTACCATTTCTGGCTAACTGGAAAGTACAGTAACATGAGTCTTAATTCAACACAGAGGCATAACATCAAGTTCCTAAAAGAGTCTATTTTGTGCTAGGCTAATACTAATATAGGGATTTATACAGCTGTTTATATAACTACCATGCATTAAATCCTCCTTGTTCACAGCCCAGTGGTTTCCCATTTTGTTAATATATGGGACTGCTCTGTGTATGCAAACATTCCCCAGGGACCTAAGTTGAGGCCTGAGCTGGCAGCCCTCCCTGAAGCCTCTTACTCAAGAAGTCCTTGTATCTGCCTCCCTTCCCTTCTCAATCCTGGAATGGCCCAGGGCACGCAGAAGTCGCTTACTATTTAAATTACCTACTACTTGCTAGGTACTATTCTCGGTATGTACAATGAATAAAACAACAAAATTTCTTACCCTCATGGCACTGACATTCTAGTAGATGAAATAATAAGGACTTATCACAAAAGTGGAGTCCCTGGCTAGTGCAAATGGTTAATGCGCTCGGCTGCTAACCTAGAGGTTGGAAGTTCAAGTATACCCAGAGATATCTCAGAAGAAAGGCCTGGCAATCTACTTCCAAAAAATCAGCCACTGAAAACCCTACGGATCACAGTTTTACTCTGACACACACGGGGTTGCCAGGAGTCAGTAGTCAACTCAACAGCAGCTGGTGGTGGTGGTGTCACAGAAATATCTTATTACCATCGTTAGTCTTTTATGATCGATCGAACAGCTAGACTTGTTCAAGACATACATGAACAGAGGCCTGACTTCACATTAGACAATGGAAATAAAAGAAGAACCAACATGTCAAGTAGCCTAGCATAACAGCTTCAAGTCAGGACTTCAGTAAAAATTCTAACTTTGTTCACTTACTGTATGTGTGGTCTTGGACATAGTGCCTAACCTTTCTGATTCTCGAATTTCTAACTTGTAAGGCAAGGAATGCCATCAACATTGCAGGGATGTCAAGATTAGAGAAGAGATAGATTAAGAACACAGCCCACTGTCCAGCACCTTCTGGGCACTCATTATATCAAAGTTATTATGACATCCCTGTCAACTCAAGTCTAGAAAAGACCATGGAAAGGTGAGATAAAGAAACTTTATCCATGAAAAACAGACACAAATTGTACTTAGAGCACTTGCCAGTCATGTAGAGAAATAGTAAAAAAATAAATAAAAAGGTAGTTGGTGCTATTGTTATTGTGGTTATCCTTATTAACCACTAACTTAGCACTTACATATAAGCAGCCTCCAACTGAGGCGCAGGCCCTAAACCAAAAGTTCATTTGTAAGTTATTTACTTGCAAGTCATCATTTGTAATTATTCCACAGAAATAATCCTTGCACGGTGGTTCCCAGCTCAGGCCAGAAAGGCCTGCTTAATCCAAAATGTACCTAAAGGGGAGCACTAATTATATTATGGAACCTAACTGCTGAGCAGGCAACATTTCAGTGTGAAAATGTCTTCAGGAGTGCCAGGCACACATCTCCCCTTGGCTACAGTCAGATCAAGGATTCCACAGCTTCAAGCCACGGAAAGCCTTCCTTAGCCCGTGGTGGTGCTGCAGGGGTGAAGGGTAGGGCCAGCAATTCATGACAGCAGCCCCCTAAGACACATTCCTACCTAGTCCAGTCTTTTTACCTCTTTTCTTCAGCAGGCAAGCAAGGATCTTCTTGCTACCTTTCCCTTTCTTCAGGTATCATTTCTAACTGGAAGCAGTATCTCCCTTTGCCTGATTCACTGCGTAGCAGCATGAAGCATGCTGGCTCTTAGGCAGGCACCCAGCATTTCGTGGTTCTTTATATGGAAACCGGACAGGGAGTGAGAATCTTCCTTCTATGTCCCATCTCCTTGGCTTTATTTCCTTTACAGTCAACATGACGCTAGATTTGGAGTCCACAGAAAGTAAAGGTAACGTTCATTTGGGTTTCAAATGAAACCAGATGCCTATACTGCTAGGTATTTAAAAATTATATATATATACATTTTTCCTTTTTTAATTGTACTTCAGGTGAAGGCTGACAGAACAAATAGTTTCTTATGAAACTGTAGTACACATATTGTTTTATGACATTGGTTAACAACCCCACAACATGTCAACCCTCTAACTTCTCAACCTTTTTTTTTTTGGTGAAAATACA
>NW_004444062.1:2785048-2796865 GCF_000243295.1 Trichechus manatus latirostris
GTGTATATATATGAAGCATTCATATCAGTTGCAGTTTCTATATATGAAAGAATGGAGTTCCTGGGTGAAGCAAATGGTTAACATGCTTGGTTGCTAACAAGAAGATTGGAGGTTCAAGTCCATCCTAGAGGTACCCTGGAAGAAAGGCCTGGTGATGTACTTTTGAAACATCAGTTATTGAAAACCCTATGGAGCACAGTTCTACTCTGACACACAGGAGGTCACCATGAGTAGGAATCAACTGGAAAACAATATATATATGAAAAGACTTGTTGGAAATATATCAAAATGTTAACTGGAATTCTCTCTCATGATTGTATTATTTTAATACATTTTCTATAATATATATTTGCCTTAAAAATCTTAATAAGGATTAGGATATCTCAAAAAGATTCAACTATGTAAGAAAACACCCAGTGCTTTTTGGAAAATGAATAACACTAATGTAACTTTCCTATTCTACCTATAAGGCTTTAAAAACAAAACATGGTTTTTGTTAGGTTTTCTACATTTGAAGCAAACAAATTTCCTTTAACAGAAATGCAATTATGAAATTCAGAACTTAAGGAATACATTACCAAAATATCTCTAGGAACTTACCCATAATTAATAGAATTTAGGCATATCCTGTACCTGCAGTATGTTCACAGTTGCTGCCCTAGCCTGTAGGTGATCCAGCCAAACTCCGGTAATTGGCTGAATTCCAACAACAACCAGCACTCGCCAGACTTTGAATGCATTTTTATTTGCCAGTGGCACTTAATGAGTATACCAGCCCTCCCACTGAGAGGAAAGGGACTTGTTCTGCCTGGAAGGAGAGGGCTCCTGGGGAGGTTTAACCAGAAGGTGCAGCTGGGTGGCTGCTTGAAGGATAAGAAGGAATTTTATGAATGGGAAATTAGCAGAAGCACAGTGAGTTACAGAAGAGGGAATGGGGCAGGGTATGGAAGGTTGGGAGGCGAAGAAAGTAATGAAAGGTAAGATTGAGGAAGGTTGCAAGTGCCCTGCTACTGATTTGGACTTTGTTGCCTAGGCAGTGGGAAATCAAGGCCAGTTTATGAGGATGGAAGCCAATACTGGGGCAGTGGTGGTTCAGTGATGGAATTTTCACCTTCCATAAGAGAGACCCAGGTTCGATTCTGGGCCAATGCACCTCATATGCAGCCACCACCCATCTGTCAGTGGAGGCTTGAGTGTTGCTATGATGTTGAACAGGTTTCAGCGAGCTTCCAAACTAAAATAGACTGGAAATAAGGCCTGATGATCACAATGGTTCTGTCTGCAACTGATCTTGGGAATGGTACAGGAACAGGCAGCATTTCCTTCCTGTGCATGGTGTCACCACGAGTCTGGGCCAACTCAACAGCAGCTAACAACAACAATTTTTATTTTTTGCAAATATGTCGAGTGGCAGAAATTCCCTGGGCAGAGGAGTGGATCTATTTAAGAAGTTATAAGAGCTCAGGGGAGAGATGCGGAAAGTCTGAACTAACTCAGAAGCAGTAAGAGCAGAAAAGAGGAGGAGGATGTGAGGGTTCCGCCTTTGGCTTGGCAGTTGAGTGGATGTAGGAGTGGAGGACAAGGGGAAAGGGGGCTTAAGTGATGCTGAGGTTTTCAGCCATTGAGACAATCTTAAGGAACAGGAGGAAGGACAGATTTGTAAGAAACAATTCAGTTTTGGAACACTTTATATTCAAAGAGCCACAGCTCACTGGGAGCTTACACTTGGATCTAGAGGTTGGTAGAGAGGCTGCGGGGAATATGCAGGTTTGAGAGTCACCAGCACATGTGTGCAACAGAAGCAGAGGAAGAACATGATATTGCTCAGGAGAGTTCAGACAGGGGACAAGAGGCGCTAAAATGGAGCCATCCAGAATTCTGACATTTAGAGGATGGTTAGAGGAGGAGGGGACCCTTGTGCTTGAGAAGAAACAAAGGAGAGCAGGTGGAGAACCAGGGGAAGACAGTACTGGGGAAGTCAAATAAGAGCACTGTTTCAGGAGTACGATGTGCTCAAGGTCAAATGTTGCAGCATCATAGCTAGGATCCCAGCTCTGCCACTTACCGACTGAATAATGTTGGGCAAGTTGCTTAACCTATCTCTGCATCAGTTTTCTCTTCTAAAAGTCCTTACAACGGCCTACAATCCCTACAGGATGTGCCACCCACTACCTCTCGAAGTACATCTTCACTGTCTCCTCTCTCCCACACTGCTCCAGCCAAGCACAACTCCTCGCTGGTCCTCAAATGTGCCAGGCACGTCCTCACCAGGGCCTTTGCACTGCTCTACCTCAGATATTACTGATATTACTGCTCTACTTCAGATATTACTAGAACAATATCTGGAATATAATAAGTCAACACTCAATAAGTATATGTGCAGTGAATGAGTGAATAAGTATAGCATCATAGGACTGCTGTGTGGAGTTACTGGTAAATAAGAAAATATATGTAAAGAGCTTAGAATAGAACAGTGTTTGGAACACAGCAATCGTTCAATAAATGTTTTCCCTGATTATGCATACTTTTATCATAAGGATAAAAATTGTGAAGTCAACAATGAATGGATTTTCTGATTAGAAAGAAATTACTGAATTTTGGGAGAATTTCAGTGGAATGACAGGAAAAAAACAGATTGCAAGAAGTTAAGAAGTCAGTGCAGAATAAAATAATACAGTATATACATACAGACACTTTTGAGTAGTTTAGCAGAGAAGAGAATATAGGTTATGGTGGGTCAAACAAAGGTTGGCTCATTGTTATTTTCAGGGAAGTTGCAGAAAAGGAGAAATACAGCACCCTTCTTCTCCTAGATCTCCCTTGCCCCTCCCAGACCACTGATGCTATCACCCTCATGAGCAATCCTTCTGCCCTTTGTGGTTTGTGCCATCAGCTCTTCACCATAATCACTTTCTGCTATATTCATTGAAGACTCTGGCACCAGGCTCACCACTTAACATTATATTTAAATTCTACATGGACAACCTGTTCCACAGCCTGGCTTTATAGTGCTTTGATTTCCTTGAGTCTACTAAACTTTGCTTGCACACTCCACTTCAGGATCACCGGCATCACCCAGAGCTACCTGCCCTGTGGAATCCTGAACTCCACCATCCTCCTCTCTGCCCTTGGCCTCCTTTTCTTCCAGCTCTCTCATTCCTTCTCTCCACAACTCGCTGTTTCATCTCCAGACTCTGCTCTTTTCTCACAGTCCATTTCCCTTGTTGCCTTATTTCCATCATGATCCAGTCCAGACCAGTATGACTGTTCAACTACTCGCTGGCATCTTCAACATTCCCACCACTTTGTCTTTCTATTACAGAACAAGGACCAGAGACAGTAAGCCTTGGAAATGAGCCTTGGGAGCTTAATCCGGCTACCTCTCATCTCTGCTTCAGGAGGGAACAATTATGCCCACTCCTTGTGTTTCTACACAGGACATTGGCTAGGCTACTGCTCCTAGCCCTTTCCTCCTCCTTCCCTGGGTTGGTTTGGAAAAAGGAATTGGGCATGTTTAGCTCAGCCAGTTCTGGATTTCTGCTCCATGGAAGATAGTCTATCTGTAGGACGCACGTGTCCCTGTCTGTCTCTGCCAAATGGTGAAGGACCTTTCTCTGTGGGGAGCCTTTGGTTGTCCAGCTGTGCCAGGAATGGGTGGATAAATTTGTTTAATTCAGGCCTAAACCCATGTCCTCTAATTTGTTTCATGAGAATTAAAGCTGATATTTTGATCTCTAGCTGTCTGACTCCTATGTTTACATCTCAGCTGGAAGGGGAAGAGAAGAGTATTATTTATTGGCTACCCTAAATCCCCAACCACTACCTGTCTGCCAGTTGTCATACTGTGGAGGCTTGCATGTTGCTATAATGCTGGAAGCTATGCCACCAGTATTTCAAAGATCAGCAAGGTCACCCATGGCGGACAAATTTCAGCAGAGCTTCTAGGACAGGTGAGGAAGAAGGGCCTGATAATCTACTTCTGAAAATTAGCCAATGAAAACCTTATGCATCACAACAGAATATTGTCCAATATAGTGCTGGAAGATGAGCCCCCTAGGTTGAAAGGCACTACAAAAAAGCCACAGTAATGGACTCAAACCTATCAATGATCATGAAGATGGCACAGGATCAGGCAACATCTAGTTCTGTTATACATGAGATCACCATGAGTTGGAGCCAACTCAATGGCAGCAAACAACAACAAATCCCCAATACTCTGGTCCTGCTGCTACTGGAAATAACTGTGTTGCTATTGGACTGGAGGTGCTACAAATTCATGAGCTCCTGCCTCAGTGGGCCCTCTGAAGTCAGTTGGTCATCCTTCTAGGCATCCTTGGTCAGCACCTTTTCCCAATCCTTACAAAGGGTTTTACAGCCTCCTCTACTTTCTTCACTTTCTCTGCCCTGCCTTCCTCTACTTCTCTCTCAACAGATGCCATTAGCCTCCAAGAGTTAAATCCTTTCACTCCACTCATTCCAAGTTCTGTATTTAAAAATCATTTTTTCAAAGGGAATACAAAATTGGATATTTTAAGGCAGTTTGAAACAATCTGTTAATGTTTTTTTTAGTAAGGGGAACAAAATGTGTGTCTGGGTCAGAGTGTAAATCAAGCAGCCAGTGAGTATGTTATGGTACATGATATTAACTTTTGTTTAATATTTTTTATTTATTCAAAGATATTTATTGGGTACTTATTGCATGAAAGCAATGTGCTAAGTGCTTTAGGCAGGAAGGGGTCATGGTAATAGTTGGGACTCTTACTTGCAAGTGAAAGAAACCCAGCTGGAAATAGGCATCTATTGGATTATAGAATCCAGTACAACGCACCACAGGGAGGGTGGGGGTGAAGCTGACCCTTGGAAACAACTGGAAACCAGGGCTTCGCATGTTTGGAACCTGGACTTGCATCTTTGCTTGTCTGCCCTCTCTGCATGCTGGCTTATTTGCTGTCACTGCACACAGGCTTCCTCCCCATGGAGCCACTCATTCCCAAGTTCATACTCAAAGGTTGTTATGCCCTAGGAAAACTAACTCACTTTCTCACGTGCAGTGTAAAAAATTCCAGGAAAAGACACTTCTTGGTCTGCCTATTATCAGGTTCCCGGCCATGGTGGTTGATAGGATCAGGTAAAAGAGACCATGAATCATTTCTTTCTTTTGTTAAGTTTTATTTTAAATTTAAAATAAATTTTATTTCTTTCTTTCAAACAAATTCATTTTATTTCTTTCTTTTAAACAAATTCATTTTATTTTGTTGTTGTTTCTGAGAATATACACAGCAAAACATATACCCATTCAACATTTTCTACATGAACAATTCAGTAACATTGATTACATTCTTTGAGTTGTGCAACCATTCTCATCATCCTTTTCTGAGTTTTTCCTCCTCCATTAACATAAACTCACTGGCCCCTAAACTCCTATCTAAACTTTTGTATCGCTGCTGTCAATTTGATCCCATATAGATAATCCTTAATAGAGAATAATGCTTAAGGCAGGCATTTTTTACTAGTTAAGCTAAACTGTTGTTTGCTTTTAAGAAGACTTTAGGGGGTATTTTTGGTTTAAGGCTATGAATCAATGGTGGGCATAAGGCAGAGAGAGGAACAGTTTCCAAAAGAAGAAGAATGCAGTTTCCTAGTATGATGGGTTGAATTGTATCTTTCATATTGATATGTTCAAACCCTAACCCCCAGTAAGGGGTTATGCAAATGTCAACTTATTTGGAAATAGACGCTTTGAAAATAAGTTCACATACACATAACCTCCTACTGGCGGTTAAGGTTTGAATATATCAATATGAGAGACACAATTCAACCCCCAATACTAGGAAATTGCATCCATCTTCTTTTGGAGCCCTGGTGGTGCAACAGTTAAGCACTTGGCTACTAATTAAAAAGTCGGTGGTTTGACATCTTATAACATGGAGGAATTGGGAGGTCATTATGCTGACTGAATTTAGTCAGTCACAGAAGGTCAAATACTGTATAAGTCCACTATTGTAAGAACTCAGGAAAAGGTTTAAACACAGACGACAACACTTTTTGATGGTTACGAGGGTGGGGAGGGAGGGTGAGGGTTATTTACTAACTAGATAGTAGACAGAATTATCTTAGGTGAAGGGAAGGACAGCACACACTACAGGGGAAGTCAGCACTACTGGACTAAACCAAAGCCAAGAAGTTTCCTGAATACAGTCAAACACCTTGAGGGATAAAGTAGCAGGGGTAGAGGTCTGGGGGCCATGCTTTCAGGGGACATCTAGGTCAATTGGCATAACAAAGCTTATTAAGAAAATGTTCTGCACCCTACTTTGGTGAGTGGTGTCTGGGATCTTAAAAGCTTGCAAGTGGCCATCTAAGATGCATCAATTGGTCCCAACCAGCTGGAGTAAAGCAGAATGAAGAACACCAAAGACACAGGGAAAGTATTAGCCCAAGAGACAGAAAAGGGCCACATAAACCAGAGACGTCATCAGCCTGAGCCCAGAAGAACTAGATGGTGCCTGGCTACCACCAATGACCACCCTGACAGGGAATACAACAGAGAATCCCTGATGGAGCAGGAGAAAGGTGGGGTGCAGAACTCAAATTCTAGTAAGAAGACCAGACTTAATGGTCTGACGGAGACTGGAGGAACCCTGGAAAGCATGGCCTCTGGATTCTCTATCAGCCCAGAACTAAGACAATTTCCGAGGCCAACTCTTCAGACAGGGATTGGACTGGACTGTGGGACACAAAATGATACTCGTGAGAAGTGTGCCTCTTAGCTCAAGTAGATACGAGACTAAACAGGCAGCTTCTGTCCAGAGGTGAGATGGGAAGGCAGAGAGGGTTAGGAGCTGGTTGAATAGACATGGGGAATCAGGGGTGGAAAAGATGAGTGTGCTGTCACAGTACAGGGAGAGCAATTAGGGTCATATAACAATGTATGTATAAATTTTTGTATGGGAGACTAACTTGAAATGTAAACTCCATTTAAACTACAACAATTAAAAAATTAAAAAAAAAAAAAAGTTGGTGGTTTGAACCCACTTAGCGGCTCCATGGGAGAAAGTCCTGGCAATCTGCTCCCATAAATATTACAGCCTAGAAAACCCTATGGGACAGTTCTACTCTGTCATATGGGGTTGCTAGGAGTTGAAATCAACTTGACGGCACCTAACAACAACCTAACAACAGAGTCTTTGCAGATGTAATTAGTTAATATGAGGGCACACTGGAGCAGGGTAGGACCTATTCCAGTATAACTGGCATTTTTATAAAAAGAGAAGAGACAAACACAGAGGGAAGACAGCCATGTGAAGATGGAGGCAGAGACTAGAGTTATGCTACCACAAGCCAAGTAACACCTGGGCCTACCAGAAGCTGGAAGAGGAAAGGAAGAATCTTCTAGAGATTTCAGAGGGCATGTGGCCTGGTATTTTGGAGTTCTAGACTCCAGAACTGGGAGAGAATAAATTCTGTCATTTTAATCTAGCTATTTGGTGGTACTTTGTTACAGCAGTCCTAAGAAACTAATACGCCTACGAAGAAGACACCAGGCTGACAAAACTATCAATGTGGGCTACACTTAGAAAAATGCATTGGAGAGTGGTGAAGGCTGTACAACATTATCAATGTCACTGAATTCTACATGTAAAAATTGTTGAATTGGTGAACGTTTTGTGATATATATTTTTCTCATGATTAAAAAAAAAGGAATCAGACATAGATTTTTCTCTCAAAGTTCTTATAGAGTAGAATTCAGAAATGCTACTAACATTTTAACACACTTATCAAATTTAATTTTCCTTTTAAAAGGTTCTTTTGAAAGAATCTATGCACCAAGCTGTAAGGCTGTCTCAGTTTCCCGAAGTTAACAGCCTTGATGCCAAAGAGGACAAGCCACACAATGACATAAGCATAAGTTATTAACTAATTCTGTTTGGAAGAGCTTCTTCAAGCACGATTCCTCACCAACATAGCAGTCAGGGTCTAGCTCATCTTCCCTCTTAGGACATTTTGGGAACTCAAGTGCCCAATCCCAAACACTCCATTGGCTCCAGCTCCTTGACTTTATCTCCTCTGGATTCCAGATTTGTGACCAGCCATGCAGTGGCTGTTTTTTTCTCTCAGGACTTGACATTTAAAGCCCACAGTGCTCTATCAGGAGAACGGAGATTCCATCCTATCAGGAAAAAACTGTCTAGATTCTGAGGCCTCTATCCCTCCAAAAAATTACCAACTATTTTCCAAACTATTCAAACCAACCCTAAAACTTAAATAAGCATTATTATAATCAAGCTGCTGAAACCATCTATCATAGCTCATTAAACAATGCCTACATATTTGATGTGTAAAATGTGACTTCAACATTTCCCAGAACAGTGATACTCAAACTGTGGTCCATGATGAAGATAAATGTAGGATTGAAAATGAGCATTTAGAAACTTTTATAACAATTTGGCATTCTAATCACATCAAAGTATGCAGCCAATGGACTCATCTCATTGAGCAAGGTATATACCAAGCTGGATGCTGCCCAACTTGTGTGATTCGCGTGGTGTAAACTATGTAGTTAACGGCAGTTGGATCACGTATCAGTCCAAGGTAAATTGGAAATTAAATAAAAACAGCAACAAAGCTTGTTATTCATTACAAAAGCTGGAGAAGCACTATCCTAGAGTACATGTCTTAAGGGGCTGTAGATTAAATAAAGCTTGGAAAATGTTGCAGAAAATACTTCCCACTTGGGGTTTCATAATGCTTAGACTAAGACTTCTCAGAAATTCTTTACTATGAAACCCTTTTAACTCAGCATTTTCGAAACTTTCTGGACTTCAGAACACTTTTTATTTTCACCACACGCCTTTAAATATTCCATGGAACACAGTGTAAGATAAACTAACAAAACGTGGTTTATACTTTCACATCATATATAAACAAGAGTGAAATAGTTATCACACCTTGGCTGTGGCCCATAATCTAAAGCTGTCAACCTTTGGTTAGACCTTCCAATCAGTTCATACACTAGCAATGCCAACCCTAAAGGCGTGCGAGGCTAGCAGGAGTCAAACAGCAAGGGTCTGGCCCATCTCCACAACCTTTGAGCATCACACTAAGGATACATTTAGCACTTGTCTTTATAGGGCTGCAAGTCAAGACAACCATTTACTAGTTGAAAGTGACCCCAAGAACAAAATGCTTCATAGTCTAGGTCAGGCATGTGGATGACATTAGAAAAAGAAACAGACTTCTAGAGGCCACCTGAGTGTGCAAAGTAGAAACGGTATTGATAGATGCATTCAGGGGTCACAACCTCTCTATTGAGGCTAAAAAGCCAGCAAGAAAGGAAATACCACAAATTCACAAAACCAAAATCATCCATTGCATTCGTTGACTTGCAGCCTAAAGTCAATTTAATATTTAAGATTTTTGGCTATTGCAACCAATGTCACAAAAATTTTTTTGAACGAGAAATTAACTTGAGCTGTAAACTTTCACCTAAAGCACAATAAAAAGAAAAAAATTTTTGACTGGTGGAAAGTTCACTTTAAGTGTTCTACTGATGTTAAAATGTGTATCAATTATGCATTAATTGAAGGAAGGGGTGGTATTCAGACTAGGAGTTTGAAGCAAGGAAGAGAAATTCAGGGAAAACATCACCTTTATTCTTTCAAGTTTATCAGGTTCTTAACCCAGGTTGGGGCCGCCTTTACTAGTCCAGATTTTTTCTATCTAATTCAAAAAAGGTGTAGAGAGTAGATTGCCTTCAAATAACTCTAATGCTCAACTTTGTAATCATGTTCAAGTGGAAACCACATTTCATCTTCAAGGAATATAAAAAAAGGTTTATTCAAAATAATAAATTTTCTATGGATACTGACTTCCTCCTGCCAAGTTAGTTTTTGGCCTAATTTAGACAATAAATCTAATGGGTAAGTTCTCTCTTCAAACAGCATCTAGCACATTCTTGGCATCTAAAAAGAGTTAACACGTTGCATATGCTGTTCATGTTCACAAAACAAGGTATCTGGGGGAAAAAATCACTACGAAGGGGAGGTGGGGTGAAGGGTGGACATAAGAATGTGGAGGGCCACCAAGGTAGCTACAGAGTACACTCTTAAGCACTCAGGTTTTCTTGAAGGAGGCTGCATGGGGCTGGTACCTAAGGATAAAAAGTACTGAGGCCCTGTAAGATATTTGGCACTTGGCAATTGCTGCCACACTGAATTCTAGCAACAGAGCTCTAAGAATGCCTACCTTACAGATGTGGAGAAAGATAATGTTTAAAATAAGTTCAAAAATTTAACCAAAAAAAAAAAAAGGTCAGTACCTTCCAGGGTCACATAGCACGTCTATGGCAAAGCTAAGAGGTATGCCAGTCTGACTCAAAGACCTTAGTCTTTCTCTGGCATGTCCCAAAAGTAATGATGAAAATGATGATGATGATCATAAATACCATCATCATCATCAACATCAAGACTTCTGGAGTGCTTACTATGTGCCAGACATTATTCTAAACAATTTACGTGTATTTACATACTTGATCTTCACAATGACCCCCTGAGGTAGGTACTATTACTAGCCCCATTTTCCAGATGAGTAAGTAGGCACAGAGAAGCAATGGAACTTGCTCAAGGGCACACAGCTAATCAAAGGTAGAACCAGGAATCAAATCCTGACGGTCTGATTCCAGAACCCCTGCTCCTTACCACTTTACTGCATTGCCTCCCAGTATATAACTGTATGCACACAGCCTATAAAGAGATGAACCTCACTAGCCTCAAGAGGATGCACAAACCAAAAGTCAATGTTGTTGTTGTTATGTTAGCTGCCAGTAAGTAGGCCCCCGACTCATGGCAATCCCATGTACAATGGAATGAAATGTTGACTGGTACTGCACTGTTCCCATGATTGTGGATCGGACCTTGGTGATCCATAGGGTTTTCACTGGTTGATTTTCAGAAGTAGATTGACGGGCCTTTCTACTTAGTCCGTCTTAGCCTGGAAGCACTGATGTAACCTGTTCAGCACCATAGCAACACACAAGCCTCCACTGACAGATGGGTGGCGCATGCACAAGAGGTGCACTGGCCAGTCTCCCATACAAAGGCGAGAATTCTACCACTTAATCACCAAAAAAAACCAAACCAAACCCTTGGAGTCGATTCCAACTCACAGCGACTCTATAGAACAGAGTACAACAGCCCAACAGGGTTTCCAAAGAGCAGCTGGTGGATTCGAACTGCTGACCTTTTGGTTAGCAGCCCACCTCTTAACCACTGCACCACCAGGGCTCCACTTAAACCCCTTAAAAATGTCAATAGGTCATAAATAATGTTTAGATGGATTAATAAATGGTAAGCCATGCTTAGTCTCTAAGGAAGATATTCTAAAGACCTGCTTGAATACCATCTTCCATAAAGTCTTCCAGGGGCCTCTGGGCCACAGTCCTTTGGCACTACCTAAACCATGGTGGTAACAACACGCACACTCAGCTTTGTATTATGGTTAAAGTCTATGACTTACACCACGAGTTCATACCCACATATGCATCTACTATTTTAACACTAGTACTATGGTTACTACACCACATTTTCTGTAAATCTTTCTTAATTCACTCAGAATAGTTTAAATAATATTGTCATCTGTTATTTAAAGGTTAGCTCTGCAACCATCTGGTTCTGAAGTTTTCAGTGGTAACTTTTTAAAAAAAAATTTTTTTATTGTACTTTACGTGAAGGTTTACAGAACAAATAGTTTCTCATTAAACAGTCAGTACACATATTGTTTTATGACATTGGTTAACAACCCCACAACATGTCAACACTC
>NW_004444062.1:2796965-2826705 GCF_000243295.1 Trichechus manatus latirostris
TTTTTTTTTTTTTTGGTGAAAATATACATAGCTAAAGATACACCATTTCAAAAAAATTTCTACAAGTACAGTTCAGTGACATCAATTACATTCTTCCAGTTGTGCTGTCCTTTTCCAAATTATTCCATCACCATCAATGGTAACTCTTTAATTACCTTTTCAGTCTCTTCTGTGGTAAATGATATATTGTATTTTCACACAAATAATGCGCACGCCTTCTACATTTGTTTGCCAGTCTCTCCCCCGCACCGCCATGCAGTATTTTCATAAACACTGCTATGCCGATTTGTTTTTATATGTTGCTGTAAAAACATTGGTATAGTGTGCTTACGAAAATACCTTGAGGGGGAAAAATACCTTGGAGGGGGAGGGAGCGGCTGGCAAACAAACTTAGAAGCAAGCGTTATTTGTGTAAAAATAAGGTGGTCAGAGTTTCCACTTCACCTGGGGTTAATTTTAATAATTTATATTTTGCTAAGAAATCATCCCTTTCCTCTGGTTTTCAAATCTCTTGCCATAGGTTCATTTATACAAGTCTTAAAATTATTTCAATTACTCTTGTATCTGATGGTTTGCCATTTCCTTTCTTCTTCCTTGTCTTAGATTCTTTTGCTATCTCATATTCTCCTAAATAGATTGCAAGGGGTTTATTTACATTATTGGTCTTTCCGAAGAAACTGCTTTTGGATTTATTTATCCATTCTTCTTTTAATTTCAGATATTATCTTTATTAATTCCCACTTCCTGGTTCCCTTAGATTTATTTTGCTGTTTTTTACTTCCTAAATTGAAAGTTGTCTTATTTTTTCTTTATTCTTTAATAAAGATAAAAATTTTCCTCTGAGTACATCTTTCACTGTGCTCAAAAGTTTTGGTAATGAAATGTTCTCTTTTTCATTTCTTTCTGAATAGTCTTCAGCTTTCTTCTTCATTTCCTATCTGATCCAATGGTTACCAATGAATATCTTCATGATTTGCAAGTGTATAAGGAGGTTTTTCTTTCTTTCTTTTTTTTAATCGCCTTCTTGCTTTTGATTTCTGATTTTATTGCATTTCTTTGTGGTCAAGTATATATGATTTAGGGTAGGGAGCGGGTGGTAAATGTTCCATGGTCATTTGCCTACCTGCTTTCATATGCTAATTCTGATATTTGAAAATTGACATGAAATTTGTTTACTTAACAACTGTTCCACAGGACATCTAGTGTGATATGGTGATAAAAAAGTACGAAATTTATAATAAAAAAACCTGTCTCCATCCTTTATAGGTTATATGACCTTGGCTACTGCTTGGCCTGGGTCTTAGTTTCCTCCTGTATAAAATACAAATCATGCACACCTGCTTTCCAGTGTTACCAGTGAAAATGAAATGGGCCTCCAAGTATATGAAATGACATTCTAGAAAAGGCAAAACTACAGAGAATATAGAAAGATCAGTTGTTGCCAAGGGTTCCAGGGGAGGAGGAGGGATGAACAGGTGGAGCACAGGGCATTTTTCAGGTAGTGAAACTATTTGGCATGATACTGTAAAGGTAGACACATGACTTTATGCATTTGTCAAAACCTACAGTACTGTACAACACAAAAAGTGAACCCAAATGGAAACTATAGACTTTAGTTAATAAGAACACATCAATACTTTGGCTATGTATATTTTCACCAAAAAAAAAAAAAAAAAAAAGGTCAAGAAGGGACAGGGTTGACATGTCGTGGGGTTGTTAAACAATGTCATAAAATAATATGTATACTACTGTTTAATGAGGAACTATTTGTTCTGTAAACCTTCACCTGAAGTACAATTAAAAAAAAAAACACATCAATATTAGTTCATCAGTTATAACAAATGTACCACACAAATATAAATCAATCAGTTGCCCTGGAGTCAAATCCGACTCATGGGCACCCCATGTGCGTCAGAGTAGGACTGTGCTTGATAGGGTTTTTCAAAGGCCAATTTTCTGGAAGTAGATCATCAGGCCTTTCTTCCAAGGTGCCTCTGGGTGGACTTAAACCTCCAACCTTTTGGTTAACAGCCTAGTGCATTACCAGTTTGTACCACCCAGGGACTTCACATAAATGCAAGATGTTAATAATAGGAGGAACAGCGTTCATGGGGGTAGAAGGGGTACATAGGAATTCGACTTTTTGCACAATTTCTCTGTAAACCTAAAACTGCTCTAAAAAGTAAAGTCCAGTTTAAAAAAAAAAAACAAATCTTCAACATCAACAAAAATATTAAATGAGCCTAGGGTGCTCTCCCTTTGAACCAATACCTTCCTGAAATACCAACTAGCCACTGAAATACTGCCCTCAAGAAGTAACCTCTCACATGAACTGCAGCCTCATTTACCCTGAGACTAGAAGAACTAGATGGTGCCCAGATACCACTACTGACCGTTCTGATCAGGGCCAATACAGATGGATCATGATAGAATAGGAGAAAAATGTGAAACAGACTCAAATTCTTAAAAAGTCCACACTTTCTGGACCAGTTGAGACTAGAGGACTCCGCAAGACTATTGCCCTGAGGTACTCTTTAAACCTTAAACTGAAATTATCCCTTGAGGTCACCTTTTAGCTAAATAACAGATTGGCTCATTAAATAAAGAATATCACCCATGAGTAATGACTTCTTTAAAAAATCATCTATAGGAGACCAAATGGTCAAAAATTACTCTAAAGCAAAGATGAGAAGGTAAGGGAGAAGGGGAACTAGTGTACTGGAAATGGTACAATCAAGAATGGAATGGATGAGTGTGATGACACATTGTGAAAAATGTAACCAATATCACTGAATAATTTGTGGAGAAATTGTTAATTTGCTGTGAAACTTTCACCTTAAACACAATAAAATATTATTTAAAAAAAAAAAAAAGAAGAAGAAGAAGAAATAGCCTCTCTGCAGCCCTGGTAGGCAACAGAAAAGCCTGCAAATGGAGACTGTGTCCTGTCAGGCAACTGGGACCACACAGCGTGGAGAAACAGACACATCCCTGCATGTGTGTAGGCTACCCCACCGCCTCCCCACCACAGAAGATCCTAGAGAAGGCAGTCATCCCAGAACAAATGTCTTCCAAAGTAGTTAAGTCTTTAATTTACTTAAAACAGTGTGTGTGTGTGTGTGTGTGTGTGTGTGTGTGTGTGTGTGTGTGTGTGTGTGTGTAGTGGGGGAGGGGAGATAGGCTTTAAAGCAATTATGTTCTACATGCAGCACTGAAGAGAATATTTGTGAAACTGAAGACTGATTGAGAAGGACATCAAAAGAGTTTGATTTGTTTGATGTTTGGACATATATACACGAGACAGATCACTGTTGGATTAACGAGGACTGTCTGCACTCCAGATGGACTATGCAAACCATGTCAAGAGACTTAAACCTAAACTCAGTCCCATTTGAAAAGCAGTTTAAGGTAAAACCATCCTAACATAATGATCCCCCCACCCCATGTTTAAGGGCACAATGCCCTTTGGTAGTTAAAATAATTCAGCAAATGACAACTTTTAAAACCTCTCCTGCCTGAGTCAATATCAGGTAAGAATCAGAAATAATATAATGATGCCTAGTCAATTTTGGTGAGTAGGCTAGACTTTTATAGGACAGGAAATAGGATATGGTAAAAAGCCCTGATGTTCAGAGACACAAAGTTGGATCTAACAAGAGCTGGTCTGTAGACCTGTAGGATCAGCCACTGTTCTTGTTACTTAAATATCTTGTTAAACTGGCATATCTATTTTATTTTTTCATTGTTTGTCATGGTTTCAATTATGTCCCCAAAAAATGTGTGTATCAGTTTGGCTGGGCCATGATTCCTGGTACTGTGTGATTTTCCTATAGGTTGTAAACCTGCCTCTATGATGTTAATGAGGGAGGATGGGTGGTAGTTGTGTTAGTAAGGCAGGACCTGATCTACAAGACTGGATTGTGTCCTGAGGCAATCTCTTGAGATATAAAAGACAGAAGTGAGCAGTGAGACAGGGGGACCTCATACCATCAAGAAAGCAGTGCCGGGAGCAGAGCACGTCCTTTGGACCGGGATCCCTGAGCAGAGAAGCTCCTAGTCCGGGGGAACACTGAAGAGAAGAAGGCCGACAGAGAGAAAAAGCTTTCCCCTGGAGCTGACGCCCTGAATTTGGACTTTTAGCCTACTTTGACTATAAGGAAATAAACTTCTCTTCATTAAAACCATCCACTTGTGGTATTTCTGTTGTAGCAGCACTAGATGACTAAGACATTGTTCCATCTTCTTAATTACAAAATGAATAATCATTTCAGATTTGATATGTCTAAAAGCAGATCTTGTATCTTTGACAAACAAAAAGAAGAAAACAAAAAATAAGCATAATTCCACTTCCCTAGAGCATTCTTTTAAGACTTTGGTCCACTAAAAAATAGTTTTTCTTTTGCCTACTTTTACTCAAAAGAAATACAAACTATCAATGAATAAGCGTGTGTGTGATGGGGGGTGGGTTGAGGGAATATAATCTGCTCAAAAAAAATTTAAATGCACATTAAAACAACAATGTAAAAACAGTTTTACCCATGTTAAGAAAAGATCAGAACCAGTGTTGGGGAAGGTATGAAGAAGTTGACAGTCTCATATTTAGCTAGTAAGAGTGTAAATCACTTTTATATTATCTTTCAGAAGGACAATTTGGAAATAAATATCAAAAGGCTTTGCATTTCTTGGATTCAGCAATTCACCTTTTAGGAATATTTCCTAAATTAAGCATGGATCACTCACAAAGATTTTTGTCAAGGAATGCCTATTACAACACCACTTTAAAAATATGAAACAAATAATCAACAATAGGCTGGATAAAATAAAATCATTGTATATATTTATGTTAGAAAACTATGTAGGCATTAAACTGGTTTAAAGAATCTACATGTTGTTATTGTTGTTAGGTGTTGTTGTGTTGGTTCTGACTCACAGCGACCCAATGTACAACAGAACCAAACACTGCCTGGTCCTGCACCATCCTCACAATTATTCCTATGTTTGAGCCCATTGTTGCAGCCACTGTGTCAATGCATCTCATTGAGGGTCTTCCTCTTTTTTGCTGACTCTACTTTACCAAGCATGATGTCCTTCTCTAGGGACTGGTCCCTCCTGATAACATGTCCGAAGTATGTGAGATGAAGTCTCGCCATCCTCACTTCTAAGGAGCATTCTGGCTGTACTTTTTCCAAGACATACTTGTTCATTCTTCTAGCAGTCCATGGTATATTCAATATTCTTCCCTAACACCATAATTCAAAGGAATCAATTCTTCTTCCGTCTTCTTTATTCACTGTACAGCTATCACATGCACACGAGGTGATTGAAAACACCATGGCTTATGTCAGGCACACCTTAGTCCTCAAAGTGACACCTTTGGTTTTTAATATTTTAAAGAGGTCTTTTTTTTGCAGCAGATATGCCCAATGCAATACATCATTTGATTTCTTGACTGCTGCTTCCATGGGCGTTGACTGTGAATCCAAGTAAAATGAAATCTTTGGCGACTTCAGTATTTTCTCCATTTACCATGATGTTGCTTATTGGTCCAATTTTGAGGATTTTTTGTTTTCTTTGTGTTGAAGTGTAATCCATACTGAAGGCTATAGTCTTTGATCTTCATCAGTAAATGCTTCAAATCCTCTTTACTTTCAGCAAGTAAGGTTGCATCATCTGCATATCACGGGTTGTTAATGAGTTTCCTCTAACCCTTATGCCACATTTTTCTTCATATATTCTAGTTTCTCAGATTATCTTCCCAGCATACAGACTGAATAAGTATGGTGAAAGGCTACAACCCTGATGCACACCTTTCCTGATTTTTAAATCACACAGTATCCCCTTGTTCAGTTTGAACGACTGCCTCTGGATCTTCGTACAGGTTCCACATGAGCACAATTAAGTGTTCTCAAATTCCCATTCTTTTCAAAATGGTATCCATAATTTGTTATGTGATCCACATAGTCAAATGCTTTTGCATAGTCAACAAAACACTGGTAAACATCTTTCTGGTATTCTCTGCTTTCAGCCAAGATCCACCTGACATCAGCAATGATATCCCTCGTTCCATGTATTCTTCTGAATCCGGCTTTAATTTCAGGCAGTGCTCTGTTGATGCACTGCTGCAATCGTTTTTGAATTATCTTCAGCAAAATTTTACTTGCATGTGATGTTAATGATACTGTTTGATAATTTCTGCATTCTGTTGGGTCACCTTTCTTTGGATTGGGCACAAATATGGATCTCTTCCAGTCAGTTGGCCAGGTAGTTCTCTGCCAGCTTTGCATCTGTTTCTTGAAACATCTCACTGGTATTCTGTCCATTCTTGGAGCCTTTTCTCCAACGCCTTTAGTGCAACTTGGGCCTCTTCCTTCAAAATCATTGGCTTTTGATCATATGCTACATCCTGAAATGGCTGAATATTGACCAGTTATTTTTGATACAGTGACTCTGTATATTCCTTTGATCTTTTTTTGATGCTTCTTGTGTTGTTCAATATTTTGTCCACAGAATCCTTTAATATTGCAACTCGAGGCTTGAATTTTTTCTTCAGTTCTTTCAGCTTGAGAAATGTTGAATGTGTTCTTCCCTTTTGGTTTTCTAACTCCAGGTCTTTGTACATTTCATTATAATACTTTACTTTGTCTTCTCAAGCTGCCCTTTGATATCTTCTGTTCAGCTCTTTTACTTCATCATTTCTTCCATTTGCCTTCTGACATCCATTCTGGTATTTTCTTTCTTTCTTGTCTTTTTAATGACCTTTTGATTTCTTCGTGTACGATGTCCTTGATGTTTTCCCACAACCCGTCTGGTCTTCGGTCATTAGTATTCAAAGTGTCATATCTGTTCTTGAGATGATCTCTAAATTCAGATGAGATACACTCAAGGTCATACTTTGGCGCTTGTGAACTTGTTTTAATTTTCTTCCACTTCCACTTCAACTTATATATGAGCAACCGATGCTCTGTTATGCAGTCAGCCCTTGGCCTTGTTCTGACTGATTGTTAGCATTAGGATGTATAATTTTTAAGTTATTTTTCTATGTGCACATACAGTCAACTGATCTTTGACAAAAGAACAAAGGTAATTCAATGGAGAAACGATAGTTCTTTCAACAAATGGTACTGAAGCAACTGGAAATTCACATGCAAAAAAATTCCTAGACACAGAGCTTACATTTTTTCACAAAAATTAACTCAAAATGGATCATAGATTTAAATGTAAGATGCAAAACTATAAAACTTCTACAAGACAACATTGGAGAAAATCTAGGTGACCTTGGGTTTGATGATGATTGTTTAGATACAATGCTAAAAGCATGCTTCATGGAAAAAAAAAAGATAACTTGGAATTCATTAAAATTAAAAACTTCTGCTCGTGAAAGACACTGTTGAAACAAAAGACAAGCCACATACTGGGAGAAAATATTTGCAAAACACATATCTGAAAAAGTACCTGTATCCAAAATATACAAAGAACTCTTAAAACTCAACTATAAGGAAACAAACAACCCACTTACAAAATAGGCAAAAGATCTGAACAGACAACCACCAAAGAAGATATACAGATGACAAATAAGCATATGAAAAGCTGCTCAAGGTCATATGTCATTAGGGAATTTCAAATTAAAACTACTACATATCTATTAGAGTGGCTAACATATGAAACACTGACAATACCAAATGCTAGAGAGAACACAGAGCAAAAGGAACTCTCATTCATTGCTGATGTGCAAAGGTATAGTGACTTTGGCAGACAGCCTGGAAGTTTCTTAAAAGCTAAACATAGCTTACCATACGACCCAATAACTGTTCCTCTAGGAACAATGAGATGAAGGCATCTCCACATAAAAACCTGCATGTGAATGTTTACAGCAGCTTTATTTATAACTGCCAAAAATTGGAAGCAACTAAGATGTCCTTCAATAGGTGAATGGATAAACAAACTGTGGTACATCTATGCAATGAAGTATTAATCAGTGATAAAAAGAAGTGAGGTATCAAGCCATGAAAAGAGATGGAGGAAACTTAAATGCATATTGCTAGGTGGAAGAAGCCAGTCTGAAAAGGCCATATGCTGTATGATTTCAAATATGTGACATTCTGGAAAAGGCAACAGTATAGAGGCAGTAAAATGATCAGTTGTTGCTAGGCATTCACAGGGAGGGGGAAGGGATGAATAGGTGGAGCACAGGGGATTTTTAGGGCAATGAAACAATTTTGTATGATGCTGTTATGGTAGATACATAACATTATACATTTATCAAAATTCATAGAACTGTACAACATAAAAAGTGAACCCTAATGTAAACAACAGACTACCTTAGTTAAAAATAATGTATTAATATTGATTCATCAATTGTAATAAATGCACCACACAAATGCAAGAAAATGATAGCAGAAAGAGTTGGGGGGGATGTAAAGGGGACATACGGAAACGCTGTACTTTCTATACAATTTCTCTGTAAGCCTACAACTGCCTTTAAAAAAAAATTACTTGCAGGTGAACTACTCAGGATAAGCACTGTTAGCATTAGGAAATATAATCTTGAGTTGTTTTCCCATGTATATATAATAATTTTCCCCTCCTTTCTAAAATTCTTTTCAGTTTTTTGAATAAGTTGTTTATTCACATGGCTTAAGAAAATACACTAAAGGGTATACATAAAGGGTATACTATAGTTTCCCTCCTACTTCTGTCCTCTTGTCACCTATATTCCTACCCCAAGGCAATTAATATTTGCAATTTATTTTGTGTATTCTTCCAAAATTATTTTGTATCTATACAAATCTAACATACATATATTCTACATCTTCCATCTGCTTTTTTGTTTTATTTTGTTTTAACACAAATGGTAGGTACTTTTTTTTTATTCAATAGATAAAGAATGTTATCATTCCTTTTTTTATGACTGTATGGTATTCCAGGTATGACCAGATGAAAACTAGAGTAACCATATAATTTACTGTCCAAATCTAGACACTTTTGAAAGGGAAGGTGGTACTATTGCTAATTATACTGAAACAGGAGGCATAAACCAAGACTGTCCAAGAAAAAAGGAGCCCTGGTGGTGCAATGGTTAAGCGCCCAGCTGCTAACCGAAAGATTGGTACTTTGAACTCACCAGCTGCTCCAAGGGAGAAACATGTGGCAGTCTGCTTCTGTAAAGATTTACAGCATTGGAAACCCTATGGGACAGTTCTACTCTGTCCTATAGGGTCGCTAGGAGTTGGAAACAACTCGACGGCAATGTTTTTTTTTTTTGGGAGGTGGTTTCCCAGACAAACCTGGATATGGCCATCCTAATCATAACTAATCACAACTTACTTAACCAATCTCCTATTGATGGACACTTAGGTTGTTTCTAATAATTTGCTACTGCAAAAAATACTGCTATGAAAAGCTTTATATATGTGTAATTCCACACGAGTGAAAGTATATCTGTAGGATATAATACTGAGAAATGAAATTGCTTAGTCCAAGGAAATGTGCACTGTTTTATTTGATAGATATTTCCAGATTGTACTCTAAAATGGTTGCAATTATTTTCATTTTTCTGAAATAAGCCAGTTTGGTTTTGTAATAAGACAAAACAAAGTTTTGAAATTAAAAAGTAGTTTGAAAATGTAGATTGAGCAAGTTTAAAGAATTCTTAGTCACAGATACATAAGAAACATATAACTAGAAATAATATGACTAGAAATAAAGTTGAGTATATAGAAATATTTAGGCTATTTCGAAATTTCAAAACAAACATAAAGTCCGTAGGTAATGTATATAAACGAGCAGATTATGCAGCTGGGGTAAATTAACAAGCTCTTTATTTATGTGTTGCTTATTAATGTTGCTGTGGGTCTCCCATCCCCTTTTATTTGATATTATACTCATTCTTCTTTTGTTCGACTAGGCAAGTCAGTTTTCATTTGAAGTCAATAAGTAACAACAAATGGCTGACAGAAGCCTGTCTTTTTTCTTCTCAGAGGAGAAACGGTTCCAAAAAGGTGGTTTCTACTGTTTCGGAGCAGCTATTGTAGTATCAGCAGTATCTGTTACAGCTGCTGGACCTGAAGCCCAAAAGTGGTAGAGAAATCTCTTGTGAGGGCCAACAGGCTGGGAGTAGCTGTTAAAATTGTGCCACCTCAACACTGCAAGCGGCAATATCTACTGCCTCAAGACAGACTCATTCCTTCCGGTATATGTGCTCTGGGAGAAAAGTCACAGATTCTTCCACTTATGAAATGAAACCCACATTTGCCAAAATATGTTTTAATAATCTCATATATTTATGCCTTAACCTTAAACATCTTCCTACTACTCACAAGACATCCTCAATATAAACTTTATATTTATCTTATAAATTTGAATGCCAAGAAGTTAGAAGACCAAGTACAGAGTGTTCTCAAATGTATAAGGGAGGATTTCTATGAAAGCTTTTATAAAAATTTCATATACTTTTTATGAAAGAATACTTGAAAATTATTTCTAAAAGACTACCTAATGAAATAAATGAATACAATTTTTAAATTCATCACAAGTTTATTTCTTATATCTTTAAAAAGGAAACAACCCAAAATGCCCAACAAAAGGAGTATAGTTAAAAAATTTATTGTATGTCCATATGGGAAAAGATTAAACAACCACAGTTGTCCCTCAGTATCCTTGAGGTATTGGTTCCAGGACCCTCCCCCCCATACCAAATTCTGAGGATGCTGAAGTCCTTTATATAAAATGGCATAGTATTTGCATATAACCTATGCATATCCTCTCGTATACTTTAAATCATCTCTAGATTTCTTATAAGACCTAGTACAATGTAAATGCTATGTAAATAGTTGTTATATTGTATTGTTTAGGGAATAACGACAAGAAGAAAGGTCTTTTTTTTCCCCCAAATATTTTCAATCCATGGTTGGTTCAATTTGTGAATGTGGAACTCATGGGTATGGAGGGCTGACTACATCAATATCATGTTTTCAAAGAACACTTAACATGGGGAAATCCTCATGATATAAAGTCAAGGGAAAAGGAAGGATAGAAAACTGATGTACAGTGTAACCTTAACCATGCCATGTGTATACATGAACACATACAGAGAAAAAACTAGAAGACTGTAAATCAGGATGTTTATAGTCTCTGAACGGAGTGGTATGCATGACTTTTATTCTCCCCTTCATATATTTTTTTAATTTAATACAGTGATTATGTATTACAAGTATATCTAGAAAAGGATGACAAATGATGTGGAAATAATAAAAAAATTCTTCAAACTTCTTGTTGTTGCTGTTGAATTTCTCAGTCATGGACATTTTCCAGTTACAGCCAAGTCAATTACATATGGACTATTTATTTCTCTCTTGCTTTCTGCAGTCTGATTGTTTCTCTACTTATTGGTATCAACACTGGTTTTGAAAGAGGGAAAGTGATAGTGAAGTTCATAGCCATCTGTGTCAATCAGTCCAGGAAGACTAAGGCCAACGAATTCCGATGCCAAATTATGTGGTAGATGACAAATTCCATTCATTACTCCACCTGCATTCTGTGGAAATTTTAGCTTCTATTCCTTGTTCAGTTCAGAGCCCAGATGGCCATGCAGCCCTTCTCTCTCTCATCCCCAGCCACTCCGGACAAGGTTAGCAGGTACTGGCTGAAAACTTGGGAGTCCACATAACTCCCTCCACTTCACACAGGTGGGCTCCCCTGCTCCTTTGAGTCTGTTAATTTGCTGGAATGACTCACAGAGCTCATGGGAAACACCATACCTGCAATAACAGCATTAATATAACAAAAAAGGATACAAACAAAGAGATGCATAGGGCAAGGTCTAGAAGGGTTTACAGTAAGAAGCTTTCATGCCCCACAGAGTTATGCACTACCCTCTCTTGTGCATGGTCACCACCCAGGAAGCTCCATCTGAGCCTAGGACTCAGAACTTTTATCGGCTTCACCATATGGCTATAATAGATTACATCCTACCTCATGAAGCTTAGTCAGAATCAAACCCCCAGTTGAGCTTCTGTCCTCTGGGCTCTTACCAGCCTCAGTACCTGGCCATAATAAATTACACTATGCCTCGTGAGACTTAGTCACTATCGGGCCCTGAGGTGGTTCAGCTCTCAGAAACCCAGAACAGAAGACCAAATTGCTTTCTGCACCTCACACCATCCTTTTGGTAGGGGAGAATGACTGATTGCCTCCCTGTGTATAACCATCGATTACTGCAGACACCCATGTCTTGGTTTGAGTGAAAAAGAACCTCTAAGCTAAGAATTCCATGATGTCACTGAATGACACCAGCTCTTGTGAAGTGCCTGCCTCCTACTACTGAACAATCTCATCTATCTCTTCCTTCAGCTTCCTCACTCTAGAGGGTTTTGTCTGGAATTTCCTTAGCCAACCTAAGATTCACAAACTAGATCGTTTCCCACTTCTTAGCCAAAGTCCTATTTAACTGTCAAGATATTTAAATCAAAACACAAATCCATGTGGCAATATTCTGGTTATACACTTTCACCAACTCTAATTCCAGTTGATTTCATCCTGACCTTACAGTATTCCTTTTTTTTCTTTTCTTTACTTATGAAACAATCTATTTCACATTATTTTCCCTAACCATTGTCATTTAAATTTTGCTTCTAAAAGCCCTGCTTTCCTCTGCCAGAATGCCTAATCTCATAGGCCCTTTGTTATTTACCTCCCTGTCAAATTTCGTATCACTCAAATTCTACTCTCAATTTTCCTCCGGGAATTAAGATGTCTCATATTTTATTTTCTTAAGTTAAAGGTAGAATTGTGAAAAATTGTGGAATAAACAATCTTGGGCACTGAGATGTTTAAAAGTATAAAACCAAATCCTGTAGTAACGTACTTGAATCCAGTATCTTGCTAATAGTCAAATATTTGTTTCTCTGTGGTTCTAAGCCCCAGAAGTGTATATCTCTATATAACTTATAATGGCTTGAGTAAGGCACTTGCAAGATCATTATCTCCCGCTGTGAAGATGGTGTTATTTGTGTTACATTTCCAGAGGAAGCTGGGTTTGGGAAAACTGGCAAAGTTAAACGCAATTCAGCAGCTGAAACCACTGTAACATGGGTTTGTCTGTTCATTTAGATGCTGCTCTACCCCATACCCTCCTTCTCTGATGGTCACCCTTTCCACTTGCTTTTACCTCTATCAGCAAAACAATCAACAAATATTTTTGAGAACTCTCCCTCTCATTTTTAATTCATGCTTAAGGAGAAATCAATAGAGATGAAAATATTACCAGCCTCAGTTCTATTTCCTGTTTCCCATAAATTAAAGGAAGGTATAAAACACTCTTAAAGTACCTGGTAGGGGAAGTACCTGGTAGGGGAAGGAGTCTGGGGGCAGTGGTGATTCAGTGGTAGAATTCTCACCTTCCATGTAGGAAACATGGGTTCAATTCCTAGCCAATGCACCTGATGTATAGCCACCACCTGTCTGTCAGAGGAGGCTGGAGTGTTGCTATACTGAACAGGTTTCAACGGAGCTTCCAGGCTAAGACAGACTATGAAGAAAGGCCTGGAAATCTACTTCTGAAAATCAGCCCATGAAAATCCTGTGGCTCACAATGGTCTGATCCACAAATGATCACAGGGATGGCACAGGACTGGGCAGCATTTTGTTCCACTGTGCATAGGGTCTTCATGAGTCGGGGCCAACTTGACAGCAGCTGATAGTAACAATAGGTATAGGGGTGAATATATGAGGAGACATGCCTTTCATCATCCTTGATATCAAGCCACACAGGAGTCATCTACCTCACCTTCCTGTAAGGCCAGGCTCTACTTTGGGCACCTACCTGAACCTTGTCATTACCTGTAGTGACACATTGGAAAATGCTAGCACCATGTTCCCTTGTGAAACACTTTATTTGTTCAGCTCTCTCTCATCCTCACATGCAATAGTTCTCGGAACTCATAACAAACTTCTAAGCCTTTATCATCCAATGGAACATGCTGGCCCCTTTATGAATTCATCTCCGACTACCCTCAGCAATTAATCCAATCCTCCACTTCTCTTCATGCTTCCTATGCAACACTCCTCCCACTTATTCTCTGCAAATACCCCTGCCTGCTGCTGCACTGAGAAAGTTGAGGGCATCAGGAATGATGCTGTCGACTTTCCACTCCTCATTTACACACTTGTCTACATCTACTACCTTCTCATCTTCACCTCCTTTCCTCAAGTCTCAGGATATAAGAAGTTTCTCCTCTGTTGTGAAAGCCGCCATTCCTTCCTAATTTCCATTCTACCTATTTTATTCTCTCTCCTCAACCTTCAACTTTTTTTTTATCACTTGTCTTCTTCTCCTTGTCTTATAAGTAAGATAAGCACTGTCTTACACCAAAGAAAAGTCCTCCCAGGACTGTGTAGCTCCCTTACATTAGCACCCACTTTCTCCTCTTTCTTCTCAGCTCTCATGCCCATATAGCTGATTCTAATCTCTTATTTCCCAATATTTATTTCTCTCCTCCTGTTTGACCCTCCTCACAATCTGACTTCCACTTTCACCATCTGCTACAAATACTCTTAAGGTCAACAATGATCCCCTAATTGCCAACCCAACAGATAACTTCCAATTCTTACAATGTGCTAACTCTCTACCTGCATTTGACACAGTTGATTACCTTTTATTTCTTGAGACACTCTCCTTCTACTATTTTTCTGCCCTCTTTCCTGAGTCTTCTTCCTGGGTTCCTCTCCCCATTCCTTAAATGACAATTTCCCCAAATCACATCCCACATCTGGTTACTCTTCTCAGTCTACTCTTCTTGGGAAGTGCCATTCATCCTTGTGGTTTTAACCTTTGCCCAAACATTTACGATTCTCAAATCCTTATTGCCTGTCCAGAACTACCAACAGGACATCTTTGTGCCACAAGATGCCCAGAGAATGGCCACTGTTATAGATGATGCCAAATGACAACTCCATCCTTTTTTGGGAGGCTTAGCGCCCACATGGTGGTTATTCTGTCTCCAAAATTAACACTTCTCCCTAGGTGTAACCATGCCAACCAAACGAATATGGGCTCATATCTGCTCCACTGCAAGACAAATGCAAAAACATATCACCTAAGAAAAAGAGTGCTGAATCAAGCAAAAGCAGATTAAACTTCAGATTCAAGAGCTCCTGTTGACACCGGAGAGTCTCTACCACAATTAAGCAGAAGTGAGGGCACATGGTTTAAGATCATTTATTTAAGTTCCTTGGGAAATAAAGCTCTTTGAGAGCTATAACTAGGTAGGAGCTTTGCTTTAGGCCTACTGTAAAGCATAGAAGAGCTACAGTAATATGAGTGCCAGACAGGTTTATCAGCTTCCAGCGTTTAAGCTGCTGGAGCATATCGAATGCTTTCTGGAGGTCACATAGTATATTGTCAAGGGTACTGCCTCAAGTTACTGAGAGACACAGCAACACCCACACCTAATCCCCTACACTGGGCCCTGAGGCCACACCATTCTGCAAGTGGATAATGCTATGCAGGCCCTTGGGTGTATCCTCAGCAATGATGCTGTAATTGCTGTCTTTCTGTCTTCTCTTTTCCTCCTTGAAGAGATCAGTCACAAAGGCAAGAGAAATGCTATATAGACTAAACAGTCTAGGGACTTTTACTGCAGAAATCTTTTCCTGACGATGAACAAGAATCTGCTCTAATCAGCAGTTCTTTTTTTCAGTGGTGAATCTGATGCACAGCCAGACTTGGGAATCTGCTTTTAGTTGTATTTCTGCAGTCCCTATTATGTGCCAATATCTCCAAAACTCTCCCCAGCACTGCATACAACCCTGGACTTCAGTAAACTGGACCTCTCTAGTTTGTTTGGGTATGTACAATATATTGATTATAGTACTGGGTAAACACAATATACTGGAGCTAATGTGTCCAGCCAGGGTTTAAAAAAAAATGCCCCAGACTATAGCTGAATCTTATTCATCCACTGGTTTATAATTTATCATTGGGGCAGGCCCTCCTATTACCTTGCTTCATGTTTCCAGGTAGAGGGAGCTCCATTAGAGTGGTAAAATTGTTTTTGTTTTTGTTTTTTCTCTGCCACCTTAACCCATGAGTTATCTGACTGGTAGGTACAGGAGAAGGGACTGAGCATGCTAAGCCATGCCCGCCCCTTCCTCCAACTGCCAGCAAGAAGCATGCTTTCTCTTCTATTCCTAAATTTTATAGGTACAGGTATTTATAGGAGGTGTCTGCATTGTTGCTTTTCCTAGGGATGGGTGGGTAAGTCTAGCTTAGTCAGGGCTGAAATAGCATCAAGCACGCTTGCCATAGACTGAAGTCTTCAACCCAGCTTTTATCAGAAAGAAAGCATTTCAACCTAACACTTGCATCTCTCAAGTGGGAGAAAGGGTGACACAGCATTGTTAATCATGAGAAACAAAACCAATTATTAAACAGCATCTACACTGTGGTGTTGGCAAAGAATATTGAATATACTGTGGACCGCCAAGAAAAGGAACAAATCAATCTTAGAAGAAACACAACCAGAATGCTCCTTAGAAGTGAGAATGGCGAGACTCTGTCTTGCTTACTTTGGACACATCATCAGGAAAGACCAATCGCTAGAAAAGGACATCATGTTTGGTAAAGTGGAGGGTCAGCAAAAACAAGGGAAACCCTCAATGAGATGGATTGACACAATAGCCAAAACAATGGACTCAAACATACCAATGATGATGAAGATGGCACAGGACCAGGCAACGTTTCGTTCTGATACACATAAGGTTGCTGTGAGTTGGAGCCAACACAACAGCAACTAACTACAACAGCAACAATGGTTTGCGTTCAGACATCTACATAGTCAATTTTTCTCAGCTACCCTGGGTTGGTAATTTCTTTTTTGTACAATATTAAGAAGTGCAAAAAAACTTTTTTTATTACATAGAGTGTTTCTCTATTACATTCAGTGTGTGTTTTCATTACACCCACATCCTATAGGTCAACAGGATGAAAAACTGGAAACACAAACACAAACAGACAAAAATAGAAGAAAAATTTAATGAGGTTGCCAATGAGCAAAGACGGACAATGCAACCTGAATAGGGTGGGAAGTGACAAGTCTCAAAGACCTAGAATTTGAGAGAATACTTTTAAATGTTTATCCTTGCCATCATTCTCAAAGTCAGGCTAACTCTCAATAGTTCCTTAGTATTCACAGGAAATGTCAACACCCAGATTGGTAGCCAGACTTTATTTTATGACAAAAAAAGACAATTTATACTTGACTATATACTACAATATCTATAGACATATCATCTACTTTTTGGCCCATTTTTGCAGCATCATATTTTTCCTACTCAGTCTATCTGAAGGAAAGCCATAAGAAATAATCCATTTAAGAGTATTCTTTTTGCATTGGCATTTGAAGAAATTTAGGTCCAAAAACCAGTAGAACATCATGTCACCATAGTTTTGAACACACAAACTCAGGGTTTGCATGGGTCAAATTCCATGTCACCCCATTCCAAACAGACTGCTACATTTCTTCTTGTCCTGTAATTTTGATGTATAAATAGTATGTAACATTAGAAGGTCCACGGCTGGATCTTGATAACCATTTTGTTTTAAAATTATTTTCAGATGACATGATTTATTATGAAGTGATAGGAAAGCTTCCTTTTTTTCCTCTAATGTCACTATTACTTTTGGTTGTAAATACTGGATCCTATTGACCATGTATTGTCAAATGCCATTTTACTGCCTGTGTCAAGTAAATGTCAGATCTATAAATTTTAAGGGCACTACCTATAAAGTGAAATAAACTTGTAATCATTTCAGGTGCCACTTAATTACAGAATTATTAAAAAGAACTACGTGTCGCTACTTCCCACGTGTAGAAATATGTTTAAAGATAAACATAGACCTGCAATCAAATCATTCCTTTCCCACTTACTGGAGACACTGGCAAGCTACAGAACCCCTCTAAGCACCAGATTCCTCATCTGGAAAATGTGATAATTCTTACCTGCCAGGTTTTGTTGAGGACTAAATGAGATAAGGAGCCCTGGTGGTGCAGTAGTTAAGAGCTTGGCTGCTAATCAAAAGGTCGGCAGTTCGAATCTACCAGCTACTCCTTGGAAACCCTATGGAGCAGTTCTACCCTGTCCTATAGGGTCACTTTGAGTCAGAAGCAACTCAACGGCAATGGGTTTTGGTTTTTGGTTAAATGAGATAATGCAGGTACAGCACTTAACCCAGTAGCTAACACTGAGTAGGCAGTTAAGAGTGTGTGCTCTGGAATTTAATTCCAACTCAGCCATTCATTACTACAGTGGCTGCTATTGTTGAGCTTGTCATGATTATTACAGATTAAATGCTTCACTTACTTGGCTGCAAGCAAGTCAAAAGATCATTGTTCTATAAATCCAACATTAACACTTACTGAGCACCTGAAACCTGCCAGGTACTGTTCTGAGTGCTGTAAATGTATTAACACATTAATCCTGAAAAACTTACAATTTTAATATTACCACACTTACAGTATAATATGTGAGGAAATGGAGGCACAGAGAGGTTAAGTACCTTGAACATATACGCACACAGCAGCTGGCTGAGTTGGGGTCCACACCCTGGCAGACCCTACCCTTCAACTCGGCATTCTCTATCCTGCCTCCCTGTGGGTACCCATCAGTGTTGCATTGTGCCATGGCTTTTCATTTTGCAGTGTCCTCAGTAACTCCTTAAACTTGGTGAAAGAAAGAAAAGGTTTAAGAACGCAGGAGGATGAGTAGGTAGAAAATTTGCAACTCTTTTGATGGGCACTTTGGGAGCCAAACATGGGGTCACTATGAGTTGGAACTGACTTGACGATAACTGCTTATAAGAGCATTATTGATTGGAATCAAAGAATTGTAGGATTTGCAATGATAGCACCCTCACCAGGGAGCTGTCCAGCATAAGCTTGAAAGGCTTCAGTGATGAAGAAGGGACCTAATCTGAGGACTCAGCACTTCACCCATCTCCGTATAACATTGTCCTCACTACTAGGGACCCCCTTCTTTAGTGATTAAAAGTTCACAGATGGAGTGAGACAGACATGAGTTTAGAATAAGAACATCTATATTATAAGCTGTCTTTACTCTGGAAGCTCTGCTAAAACCTGTCCACCATGGATGACCCTGCTGGTATTTGAAATATCAGTAACATAGCTTTCAGCATCATAGCAACATGCACGCTACCACAGTATGACAAACTAATAGATGAGTGGTCTAAGACCGACTAGGAAGACTAAGATCAAGGCTAGGACAGGTTAGGAAGAAAGGTCTAGCAATCTACTTCCTAAAATTACGTAATGAAAACCCTACGGATCACAACAAAATATTGTCTGATATAGTGCTGGAAGATAAGCCTTGTAGGTTGGAAGTCACTCAAAGTACACAGCAGCCTTTACTACTCCAAGCAAACTAGTTGTGACAGATACACGGACCTTGTGAAACATCTTAGAATCCTTCTTAGTGAAAGATATAAAAGCTAAGTGATATTTTTACTGTGAGACAAGGAAAACTCTGAAAACCAGTCTCTGTTGGGAACAATGAAAACAGATACCAGATGAGCAACAGTCTGAAAAAAAAAAAAAAAAATAACAGCAGTAGCTAAATCATGAAGATGGTGCAGGACCAGGAAACATTTTGCCCTGTTGTACGTGGGGTCACCATGAGTTGGAGCCAATGCAACAGCAACTAACTACTACAACAACATGCTATAGACTAACTGTAAGGATTAAATAAGAAATTCCCAAGAAGTTAACACCATGCCTAATAAAGTGCTAGGCTGCTCACTGAAAGGTCGGCAGTTCAAACCCACCAGCCACTCCACGGGAGAAAGTTACGTGGCAGTCTGCTTCTGTAAAGATTTACAGCCTTGGAAACCTTCCAGGGCAGTTCTACTTTTTCCTATAGGGACACTATAAGTTGGAATCCACTGGACGGCAGTGGGCTTGGTTTTTGGTTTTTGGGGGTTCCCCAAAGTTTAGTTGCCTGTAGCTTGTCATCACTATCATCTTAGATGTTGACAGAGTATGGGGCGGCTGATTGAATATGATAATCTACTCTGACCAGTAGCCCAGAGTCAGGGTAGCACAAGTAGAGCTATAAAGACACTCGGATTCCTAAGCTCCCATTGCACACGTCAAAACTCCAGTCCCAGACTGAGAGCCAGAACGCCCACTTCTCTGCTTCTCAACATGAACTTATCTGAGATTTGGAGATCTAAGACTTTTCTACTCCAAGCAAACTAGTGGTGACAGATACATGGACCTTGTTAAACATCTCAGAATCCTTCTTAGTGAAAGATATAAAAGCTAAGTGATATTTTTACTATGAGACAAGGAAAACTCTGAAAACCATAGCCTCTGTTGGGAACAATGAAAACATACCAGACGAGCACCAGTTTGGAAAAAAAAATAACAGCAGTAGCTAAATTACTCCTGAGAATTAAATTATTTCAAATCTTCTTTCCTAAGATATCAACCTGTGATGAAGCGCAATCAAACCACTATCCATAAAATAAATCAAGGAAATCTTGATTCAGATGGCTGGTGCTTGTTTAGAACAGAATCGTGACAACCAGAAAACAAAATCACTGCAAAATCGCACAAGCTTGTAGACACTGGCTACACAGCACTGCCAACTCACCTTTACAACTTACCAAAGATCTAATTTGGGAACATTCTTTATTCAAATTTTATCTTTTTTTTTTTTTAAGCTTTTAATAGGGGGAATTTATACCCTTCAAATAATTCAGATTTTCTAAAGACTCAATGACTTCTACTACAGTAGAAGCTGAAATCAGTTATGCTAACTCTGTTGAAGTTATAAGAATAAAGCAAGGATCATATCTCTCATTATACTCCCCTCAAAATCTAGCATAGGCCCTTAACCACACTATGCCCTCAAAAATATTTACTGAATAAATGCTCTTGAATTGCAGAGAAGCATGCGTTTATTTTTCATTACGATGATCTTGAGCAATAAGGCTTAAGTGGGAACCAGAAGTCCTCTTTACTGAAAGCTGGAAATTACTCTCTGCTGGCAGAACTGGGAAGAGACTTGGCCCATGCTAATTTTCATCACAGGCCCCAAAATACTTCTTTTCTACTTAAGCATTTTACCAAAATTCTTATCCTACTACCATACTTGTTGATATTTTCCCCTTTTCTTTCACTTCTGGATAGAAACTTTACTGTATCTCAGGTTTCTTTGAAAATGTTATTGGAGACAAGGGAGAGTTAGAATACAACTCAGAAAGCCTGACTCACCGTCACCATCAAAATGATAAAAAAAGGAAATCTTTCACTTCCCAATCACTCAACCCATAGTAAGATAAGGAAATGTTTAAAGGGAAGCAAAAGAGTTTGCAGAAAGTTCTGACTGGAAAGTGAGGAAGTGGGACAGTTATATAACATGCAGAGTGGAAGGGGAAGTTTTAGGGTCCCCTTTACAAAAGAAGTAGGATGTGACCCTACCTCTTTCACACCCCATGCCCAGCCCTGACTCTAGTAACACCAGGAAAAGTCTGCTGTGGCTGCTTCTGAATGCTGTAAATTACTTTAATCTGAGCTCGGAGGTGCACAACAGTTTTCTTTTTGCAAAATAAAGCCCCAAAACTGCATGCAATAATGATACTGCCTATAAAAAAGGGGTGAGACATACTGAGAATGTTTGATAATCATACATCTTTCCAGACAGAGGTTTTTCAGAGGTCTTTGGGGGGAGTTTGAGGATTCTTCTAAATACATTTCAAGAGAATGTTTGCTGAAGTGCATGCTCTTGTGACATCCTTCTATTTCTCCACTGTATAATTAGGAGGCAGAAAGAGTCAAATTGTTGGGTACTTTTCCCATCCTACTATTCCCCTTGTCTCTTGTTGATCAAATTTCTGGTAGGATTTGTTATTCAAAGCCAGTGGAATTTTTGTAAAATATCCATTTCTTTTTTTTAAAATGCTACTTACTCTATATTTCACAGGGTCACTATGAGTCAGAATTGACTCAACGGCAATGGGTTTGGTTTGGTTTTGACTCTATATTTTAATGCCTAAGAACATGAACTTAAGGTCAAGAGAGATTTAAAGGAATTTTATAAACTAGTTCATCATACAGGATAAAACGCACAAACTTCCCCTTCAAAGCCATAAACAAGAGTTGAAAATCCCGTATTTATTTACAGCCTTCTTCTCAAAACCACACATACAAGTGCAGCAACAATCCGTTCTAATTAGTTTATCTGTATTCTAGTCATGTATTGTCCATGCTCAAAGAACTTCAAAATTTTCATCACCATTCACAAACAAGCCCTGACTCACCAAGATTTACAAAGCAATCAGCGGCAAAGTTAATTGGAATCTAGATTTTCTAATACCTACAGAAAAATCCATGCAGTTCTGAAAAAAACGCAGCGAAGGAAGCAAGACTGAATTTAAGCATGGCATTTCTAAGCCAGAAACCTGGGGGAGGGAGGGAGAATAATTTACAAGTGATTTAAATGTGTGTTGGGATAGTATTGCTTCTTTTCCTTTCACATTCTGGATTCTGTAATGCAGGGTCAGGAAAAACCTGGCAACTTCTACAGATTCAAGTCGCTACTGGATCTGAAATACACTGGGGTGGAAAAGAGTCAGAATAGTTTTGAACCCAAACCCAGGAAAGATAGCAGAGACAGGGGTATAAGAGGATGACGGAGCTAAGGGAGAAGCAACTGAATTTGAGGGAGGAAAGGTTCGAGTTCAGGTCTACATGCCTCAGAAGCCTGAACTTCTACCATCAACAGGGTACTGCCTTCATCATGCCCTTACGTTAGATAAGGTAAGTTATAGTCAGAACAAACAGCCCTGTTGGCACAGTGGTTAAAGCGTTTGGCTGCTAACAGAAAAGTTGGTGGTTCAAACCCACCAGTCGCTCTATGGAAGAAAGATGTGACAGTTTGCTTCTGTAAACATTATAGCCTTGGAAACCCTATGGGGCAATTCTATTCTGTCCTATAGGATTGCTATGAGTTGGTATCGACTCGACGGCAATGGGTACAGTCAGAACCTGTGGCCTTGAAAGTCTTGTAAAGGAATTTGAAGTCTTTCAATGCTGTACTGAAGGGGCAAGAGAGTAACATGACTACCACTGTGCTGTAGGAGTCTGACCACAGCCAGCAGGAAAAGAAAGGAAGAGATGTAGAATTTACAAGGTTAGGGAATAACTGGATGTAGAGGTGAGTGTTAGAAAGGACTCAAGTATGTTTCAAGCATGATGGCTGGAAGAATGCTGTCATTCAGAGAAATAGAGCATGCTGATGGAGGAATGGATTGTGAGATCAGTTATGCTTTGGACAGAATGAAATTGAGAAAGTGGCTGGAACACAGGAAAAGAAGCCTAGTTGGCACTGGACAAAAGCCATGGAGAAAGGTTGGAAATGGCAACATAGACTTGGGGCTCCTTGGCATATGGACCTGGCAGTCTTTACTATGTAGAAAGTAGTTGAAATGAAGGGAGTAAGCAGAGCTATCAACAGAAAGGAGGTAGAGAGAGGTACAAAAAGGATCAAAGACAGAACTTAGAGAAATGCCTGTGTTGAGAGAAGGGAAGGGAAGACATGAGGGGGCATATAAAAGAAATAAAGGAGTTGCGCTAGCCAAGAGAAGAATTAATTTAAAGTGGGGATTGATCAATAGTATCAACAGTATGGAAGGTAGCTTATGACTTCTAGTGACTCAGAGAGTAGGTTTCATCCAGTGGCAGAGGTAGCAGTCAGACTAGTAAAGGGTTAAGACATGAGGAGACGTTGAGGAAATGGAAGATGTAAATGGAGAATATTTTTGCAACAAGTTTGCCCCTGACGGAAAGGATAGAGAGGATGGAAGCTGAAGGAGGCATCCAGGTTCAGGAAATAGGAAGTTAAGAGTAAGAAGGGGCTGATCAGGTTTGTAGGCTAAAGGGGAGGATGGAAAATGTGAGAGAGATGGGCTACAACAGTCAGGCCTCGTTCAGGAGATTATGGACGAGAGCAGGACAGAGAAGAGGGGTCCTTCTTCCTCTAGGACTGGGGGAAAGGAGGACAGAACACAGGCTCCAAGGAACGTCTGAGACAAAAAGGAAGGAAATTAAAGATGTTCCTGTAGGACGACTGGCAGCTGGACTTTTAATTTATTTTCATTATCTTTTAATGGCAACAAAGCAAGGATATTCTATTTAAGAATCTACTATTCTTAGAGAACTGTATTTAAAAAATAAATAACATACTGTCATAACTCTTCCTCCTACCCTGCAAAACTAAACTAACAAACTAGACAAAATATATACTTTTCTTCAGCTGCAAAGATAATGCCCTTTTGGGTAATACAAACAACAAAAAAACCTATGTGTGTTTGGCAAAGCTAAATTTCTACATTAGTAAGTCAAATATTTGTCATAATTTTAGATAGTGGAGACGTGTTTGTTGAAATGGGTGTTAAAATTCAGAATCCAATAATTTTATCAAAGAAAGAAGTGTTGCTTGCATTGAAATTATATACAGGAAGTCTCTACTTTATACCATTAATCCAGTCATTCATGAGCTAGATACTATGTCACACAATGAAGAGATTGGTGGAAAATGGTCCTTAAATTCCATAAAATTCATTTTCTCAAGGAGAAGACACACAAACACAACTTTCATAAATACAGTATGTTCAAGGCTATAATAGAGAGCTTTACAAGAGGTGTGAGAACTCCCTCAGAAGTGCCTAACGGAGGGCTTTACAAAGAGGTGATGCAAGCTGGGTCTCCCAGGATGCCTTAAGGTTTGCCCCTTCTCTGAAGAGGGAAGGGGCATGATGGGTAACTGCACTGTGGGGTCGGAAAGTGGGAACGAAAAGGCAGGAAATGAGAATGGGCAGCCTATGGAAAAGACTGTAGATTATACTCTGCTGGGGAGCAAAACCAATAAAAGATTTTGAACTAGGAAAGAGCATAATCAGATATCACTGCTTATTTGGTCCTTTAGTCCTTTGGGCTAGTATTTTCCTTGTGTCGTTGGTTTTCTTAATTCTCCTTTGCTCCGAGTGGGATGGGACCAATAGATATACGGAGAAAAATATAGAACAGAATTCAAATTCACGTAGAAAGACCAGACTTAATGGTCTGACAGAGACTGGAGGAACCCCTGAAACTATGGCCCCAGTATGCTCTGTTAACCCAGAACTGAAACCATTCCTGAAACCCACTCTTCAGACAACGATTAGATAGGACTATAAAACAAAAAATAATACACATGAGGAACGTGCTTCTTAGTTCAATCAGATATGTGAGACCAAATGGGCAGCTCCTGTCAAAAGCAGGATGAGAAGGCAGGAAGAGACAGGAGCTGGTTAAATGGACACAGGGAACCCGGGGTAGAAAGGGGAAGAGTGCTGTCACATTGCAGGGATTGCAACAAATGTCACAAAACAATACGTGTACAAATTTTTGAATGAGAAGTTAACTTGAGCTGTAAACGTTCACCTAAAGCACAAAAAAAAAAAAAAAAAAAAAAGATATCACTGCTTAATTAATTTCAAGCCCTTTACTTAGCCAGTGGCTCAACTGATACCCTCTTGTACCTTTTTTTTTTTCCAGGAAATTCCCATTAAGATCTAAGGCAGGAAGATGCTCTCTCATTTTCTGCCTACACAACTCTGAGAGTCAAGCTTTGAAGTTCTTTTTTTTAAAATGTTGGTATCAATTTTTTATGACTCTTTAGAAAAGAGTGAAATGGTCTGTGAGTTTTCACCAAAGTGTTAACGAGTGACTTAAAAGCACATACTGTTTATAAGTGGCTTTCATTTGGTCAAGGTCCCTGGGTGGTACAAATGGTTTGCACTTGACTACTAACCTAAAGGTTGGCGGTTCAAACTCACCGAGCACCACCACAGAAGAAAGGCCTGGTAATCTGCTTCTATAAAGATTACAGCCAAGAAAGCCCTATGGAACAGTTCTACTCTGCAACATATGGGGTTGCCATGAGTCAGAATCAACCCTACAACAATGGGATTTGGTTTTTTATTTGGTCTGATGTGTATGTAGTAGCTATACATAAAGTTTTAAATGAGCCAGGCATGGTGAGGAGTCCTTAAAGAACCCAGAATATCACCATCACCACCAGGCTGGCAGATGTGGGCACTATGATCAGGCTAAGAATCTGCAACTCTTAAAACCTAGCTCTTGAACACTGATTTTCAGGGACGCTGAGTTCAGCATGGAGAAAGTTAGAAGAAGTGCTCAGCTCTCAAGTATTCCCATTCAGCTCTTTCTTAACCTCACAAATGAAGTCCCCACAAAAGCCCCATGCTGACTGAACCCGCCTTTACTAGAATGTAGTTTAGAATCTCCCTTGGGGATTCACCTTGCCACTTCATCCTCACCCAGTGGGACTTAGCTAAGGATCCCTGCCAACCATGCAGAGCCAGGAGAGAATTTCGGTAAATCAAGTTTTCCTCACCACCGTAAATTTCTAGCGAGGGTTTTAGCACCTCAGTAATTAAAATTTTACTGCTTCTGCCCAGCAGGCCATACTTTATTAGGGATTCTGACCACCATTTTATTTACACACAAACACACATACATAGCAGCTTTAAGTTAAAAAAAATTAAAAAAAATTGAATGCTTTTGCTTGATTTAGGGCTATTTACTGAAATAAAAAACATCAGTTTAAACTTCCTTGGACACCTTCTTTGAAAGAGACCTGGGTTTTCCAAATCACTTCTCCCAAACTCTTGTAAATTCTAAATGTATGAGAGAGTGGAGCTGTATTTTTTTAATGTGCTATAAGTACACTAAGTGGTACATTGGGCTCCCTTGTATAGCCTTTTTTTTGCCTATTTTATAGGGCTTGGAACATAATTTTGCATTTGTCTTTGCTTTTATGACATTGCTGGTCATAATGATTTACTTAATGCTTAAATCAAATCCATTGCCTTAGAGTCAATTCCAACTTATAGCAACCCTATAGGACAGAGAAGAACTGCCCCATAGGGTTTCCAAGGCTGTGATCTATACAAAAGTAGACTGCCACATCTTTCTCCCACGGACAGGGTGGTGGGCTCGAAGTGTCAACCTTTCTGGTTAGCAGCTGAGCACTTAACCACTGCACCACCAGAGCTCCTATTTGATACCTAACCAAAACAAAACAAAACCCGTTGACGTCCAGTCGATTCCGAATCATAGCGACACTAGAGGATAGAGTAGAACTGTCCCATAGGATATCCAAGGAGTGGCTGGTTGATTTGAACTTCCAATCTTTTGGTTAGCACTGAGCTCTCAACCACTGAGCCACCAGGGCTCCAAAGCTAATCTACCAAGAGTGGGGTATGCCTAGTCCTTATAAATGCAGTTAGTGCCTCCATCCTCGTACTGTTGCTGCGGAGAAATGAGAACCACTTTACAACAACCAACATGATGACAGTTTTCAACATTAGGGCACAAGAAGTCTGAGTTTCTTAACATATCAAGACTGTCATGCAATCACTCATCAGTGAGATTCAGAACCAAGAACTGATTCTGTATCCTAAGAAATTAGAGATACACTCCAAAAATAGTCATTAATGATAGTTAAACAAAATTGCATGCAACATAGCTGCTTTTATAGTAGTCGTGTTATACAAAAACTGTTAACATAGCTGGATGCTCAACTCCAAACACTCTGTCTTATTCAGCGCAGATTCTCTGGAAAAAGTAGATCCTGAGAGAGATTTTGAAAAAAGTAACTGATGTAATATTCTCTCTCAGAAACCTGATCTAGTTACAAGAACACTCCCCAATTTGCTCCATCCAAAGGGTAATTCCCCGGTCAGTTCCCACCAAGGTCATATATACAAAAGAAGCTGTGTGGCAAAGGTGAAAATGTTCTGGCTTTGGGAGTTAGAGATTTCAGTCAGAAGGGTTCAGATCCCATCTCAGCTGCTTAAGATATAGGACTTCACTTAAGGATAGGGTCTTTACTTTGTGAATATCAGTTACCTCACCCATAAATGGGGATGGATAATACAATCCACTTCCTAGGTAGGAATCAAAAAAGGATATGTAAAGTGTCCAATGCCTGGGCATATCATGTTGTTGTTGTTGCGTGCCATCCGGTCAATTTTGACTCACAGCGATTCTATATGACAGAGTAGAACTGTTAAATAGAGTCTCCCAGGCTGTAATCTGTACAGGAGCAAATTGCCAGATAGTTTCTCCTGTGCAGCTGCTGGTGGGTTTGAACCACTGACCCTGTGGTTAGTGGCTGAGCATTTAACTGTTGAGCCACTAGGGTGCTTGGGCATATCACAGACGCTCAAAACATGGTGGCTATTGTTAATGGTGGTGGACAATTTGGAAATGGCTAGTGGTGACGGTTGCACAGCATGATGAATGTAACCAATGTCACTGCATTGTACATTTAAAAAATGTTGAATTGGCAAATGTTTTGTTATATATATTTTTTACTGCAATATTTTTTCTAAAATGGTGGCTAATATTATTGGCTAGCTGATAGCAGAAAAGACCAAAATGGATGTCAGAAGAGACTCTGAAACTTGCTCTTGAACATCAAGTAGCTAAAGCAAAAGGAAGAAATGATGAAGTAAAAGAACGGAACAGAAGATTTCAAAGGGCAGCTCAAGAAGATAAAGCATTATAATAAAATGTGCAGAAACCTGGAGTTAGAAAACCAAAAGGGAACAACATGTTTGGTATCTCTCAAGCTGAAAGAACGGAAGAAAAAATTCAAACTTAAGTTGCAATAGTGAAGGATTCTATGGGGAAAATATTAAATGACACAGGAAGCATCAAAAGAGGGTGGAAGGAATACAGAGTCACTGTACCAAAAAGAATTAGTCAACATTCAGCCATTTCAGGAGGTAACATATGATCAAGAACTGATGTTACTGAAGGAAGAGGTCCAAGCTGTATTGAAGGCATTGGTGAAAAACAAGTTTCCAGGAATTGACAGAATACAAATTGAGATGTTTTAACAAATGGATACAGTGCTGGAAGTGCTCACTCTATGCCAAGAAATTTGGAAGACAGCTACCTGACCAACTGGCTGGAAGAGATCCATATCGGTACCCATTCCAAAGAAAGGAGATCCAACAGAATGTAGAAATTATCGAACAATATCATTAATATCATACACAAGTATAATTTTGCTGAAGACCATTCAAAAGCGGTTACAGCAGTTTGACAGGGAACTGTCAGAAATTCAAGCCAGATTCAGAAGAGGACGTGGAACAGGGGATATCATTGCTGATGTCAAATGGATCTTCACTGAAAGCAGAGAATACCAGGAAGATGTTTACCTGTGTTTTATTGACTATGCAAAGGCATTTGATTGTGTGGATCCTAACAAATTATGGATAACATTGTAAAGAACGGGAATTCCAGAACACTTAATTGTGCTCATGAGGAACCTGAACTTAAACCAAGAGGTAGTCGTTCAAACTGGACAAGGGGATACTGTGTGTTTTAAAGTCTGGAAAGATGTGCATCAGGGTTGTATCCTTTCACCATACATAATCTGTATGCTGAGTAAATAATCCGAGATGCTGGACTATGTGAAGAACAACGGGGCATCAGGACTGGAGGAAGACTAACAACCTGCAATATGCAGATGACACAACCTTGCTTGCTGAAAGTGAAGAGGACTTGAAGCACTTATTGATGAAAATCAAAGACCACAGCCTTCAGTATGGATTACACCTCAACATAAGGAAAACAAAAATCCTCACAAC
>NW_004444062.1:2827596-2904840 GCF_000243295.1 Trichechus manatus latirostris
CACACACACATACTTATATGCTTTCCTGGTTTTGCTTCTTTAGAGAACCCAGTCTAAAACAGCACCTAACAGCAACAGCTGATAGCAGAGTTAATGATAAGAAAGTGGAACCAGGCATCTTTACATGCAATGTTATCTCTGCATGTTATGATCTTTTCTCAATAGCTACATGGTTAACCTCTTGCTTTTTTCAGATCTTTGCTCAAATATTAGCTTCCCAATGAGGCCTACATTGACTGCTCTATATATCATTACATCCTACCACCTCTCATTCCAGCATTTTATGTTTTTCCATAGCACTTACTGCCTATCATACTATATAATTTTCTTATTAGTTTTTTGTTTTGTTTTTAATTATCTGTCTTCCCACTAGAGTATGAGCTCAAGGGCAGGACTTTTTGTCTGATTTGCCTGCTAATGTATTCCCAGAACCTAGCAGGTTCTTGAGATTTGTTGACCGAATGAGAGAACTTCACGTAGGTTTGTTTTGCATTTTGAATTCTGGGTCAATTGAAGGGAGCACTGCTGCCTCACAGTATTCACACATCAGCTTCAGAGTCGGAGCAGCAGTGAGTACACTACTCACTGGGAACTAGAACCACTGGAAGACACTTAACTGGGAGGAACATGGCTCCAACACCAGCACACCACGGAGTGTGAGTGACAGAAAGCTTCTTCTGGGATAGACTTAAGTATTCACAATCTGCTCTCTGGCCTAAAAACCTTCCCACATTATGCTCATCAAGCCAGCACAAGGGAAAGATGTTTGAGTTCTCCATGAAAACAGTAGGAAACTCTTGCTAAATCAACATCACCATGAGTATGATGTCAATATAGTCACAACGCTCAACAGAAACCTGCTTTTGAAATTCGTAAACAGTTTCCACATCCACTTGTTCATGCAAATGTTTCAACATCTCACCAAACCCCCAAATATGAGTCAAATGGCAATGACTGGAATTTTAATCAACCACAGAAGTTCTCAAATAGAACTGAGAGATAGGCCTCTGTAGCAAAAAAAAAAGCTACAAAGTTGACAATACCTTTTAATCCTTACTGCTAAATCTTTAGCATGTACCCTACCCTTCTGCAATCAGAGCATGAATTCCATAAGGACAAGGACTATGTGCATATATTGTCCCTTGCAGAGTGCCTGACACCTAAAATAGGCACACAAAAAGTATTTGTTGAATGAATGAATGAATTTGGTTAATTCAATACATATTTCAAAGTCCCTTTGCAAAACTCAGTTGATACAGTTCAAGGACTAGAGATTAAAGACAAAGATTTTGTTCAATAGGATGGATGAAACTTGACAGCAGTACACTGGAAAAAGATCTGAGAAGTTTTGTTTTTCTCAAGCTTGATATGAGAAGAGGGTCAACTGGGCAATTACTCTGCCAACTAAGCTAATGCCATCTTAGCCTGAATTAACAATTAACAAAAGCAATGCATCCAGAAGATAAGAAAGGGTTTTCCTGCATTTTTTAGTGGTCAGACCACACCTGGAAGGCCTGTCCAGATCTGGGTACACATTTTGAAGAAAAATCTTGACATAATGGTGAGTAATCCAGAAACTAAGTCTCATATGTAATAGTGGAAGGAATTGAGTATATCCATCTGTTAGCAAAATACAGCATGAGAACATGCCTGCAATAACCAACCAGAGAAAGACAGTGTTATGAATTAAGTTGTGTGCCCCCCACCCCAAAATACGTGTTAAAATTGTAACCCCTATACCTGTGGATGCAATCATGTTTGGAAATGGAGTTACCTTTGCAATATTAGTTAGTTCGTATCTGAGTAGGGTGGGTTCTAAATTTAATCATTTCTGAGTTATAAAAAGAGCGAATTAAACACAGAAGCATGCACACACGGAGGAAGACAGACACCATATGAGGATCTTCTACAAACCAAGGGACCAAAGAACTCCTGGGGCTACTGACAAGGAAGGAATCAACACAGCTAAGATCCTGATTTGGACATTTAACTCCAGAACTATGAGAAAATAAATTTCTGTTCTTTAAAGCCATCCATTGTAGTATTTCTGTTATAACAACACAAGGTATTTAAGATAAACAGACATATGGAGCAGCACTGGATCAGCCCCATCACCTTGGTTGACAGCCCGCCGACTTCTCACCCAAGACATGCGAGACATCCCCACCAAGCTCAGCAGTGCCATCAAGCTGACCATAGCCAGTGAACTCTTATTTGTTACACGACTTAGTTGCAGCACTAAATAACTTAAACAGTGGAGAGCCTAACATCTATAAGGGAGCAAAACAGTTCTATTTCCTTAGAAGGTGGGATTGAAAGAGTTGATTCAAATCTTTAATGACTTCCAAGAAGAAAATTTTGACTCTTAGAAAACTTGGAGCTTTCTAAGGAGTGGAGCCATCTAGTACATGAATGGGCTTGACTGAAAGCTTGGAAACAGCAAAGCTGACCACCCCATCAGAGGCTGCTGGATCTGGCCTACCCTGGCCTAATATTGCTGAGCTTGTAAACCCACGGAGGTCAGGGACCTTACCTGTTTTGTTTTTTCATTCCAGATAATAGTATAGAATCTAGCACAGACTAGGTAGTCAATAAATATTTGTTAAATCAAAAAATGAATGGAGAATGCCAAAGCTGGCCCCAGCCCTGAACCCAAGAGGTAAAGTTGCTGAAAGTGGGTTTGGAATCTTCAACCAGAAGTCACCATGGGGTGTGGTCCACTGATTGCATCATGCCCTTTGGAACCTTGAGGTCAGCCCATTCTTCCATTCCCCCCATCCCATTCATCCATAGTTATGACTTCCTTTCTTTAAATTATTACCAGAATGAATCCTAAGCCCTTTAACTGGGTACACAGGGCCCTTCAAGACTTAGTCCATATATACCTACCTATCTCATCTCCTACCATATCCTACCTCAGCCTTTTGGTCTAGTGGTCCCTTGCACACATTTTACCTCATGCTTCTGTGCTCATGCTGTTTCATCTGCCTGAAACACATATACGAACTTTTCCTTTCTGGCTGGTAAACTGAATTATATTTCAAGTTCATACATTGTCTAGAAATTTTTCTACAAATTCCCAAATGGGCTCAATTAAGGCCCTCCTCTATGTTCCCATAAAAGTCCTTGGCTGACAGTTCAAATCTACCCGGAAGTGCCTTAGAAGTAAGTCCTGGTGATCTACTTCTGAAAGGTAACAGCCATTAAAAACCATATGGAGTACAGATCTATTCTGACACACGTGGGGCTGCCATAAGTCGGAATCAACTCAACAGCAGCTGGTTTGGTTGTTTGTTGTTGTTGTTGTTGTTTTTCCCCTATGTTCGCATAGCACACTGTGAATTTTCACAGCTACTGTACTAAATTGAAATTCTCTTTCTTCCCCACTAGATGGTCAGTTCTTCAAAGGCAGAGACCATATCATCCATCGTTGTAACTCTGAATACATAGTGGTTGATACAGTAGGCAGTCAAATGAAAATTGAACCAAACTGGGAATCAGACAGTTTGCCATCACTGGGAGTGATCTAGCAGAGACCACGAATCCAGAAGGGTGAGAAGGGATTCTTGTAATGCTTGGAAGACTGATTAAACAAGTTGACACCTATGGCCACTTGAATCCCACAATTTCCTGATTTTTTAAATAGATTTCAATTCTGATTTTTTTTTTAAATTATATTTGATTGTGTTTTTGGTGAAGGTTCACACAGTAGTTTAGGTTCCCATTCAACAATTTCTACACAAATTGTTCAGTAATATTGGTTACAGTCTTCACAATGCATGAACACTCACATTATTTCCATTCTGGTTGCTTCATTTCCATTAATCTAGTTTCCCTGCTGCCCTTACATTCTCATCTTTGTTTTAAAGTAATTATTGATTGTTTGGTCTCATATAGATGATTTTTTAAAGGAGTGCAGTACTCACGGGTGATATTCTTATTTTCTGAATCAACACGCTATTTAGCTAAAAGGTGACCTCAGGGGTTAGTTTTGGTTCAAGGTTTGAAGAGTATCTCAGGGTTATAGTCTCAGGGAGTCCTCCAGTCTCAACCATTCCGTTAAGTTTGTTTTTTTTTTATTTTGTTTGCTTTGTTTGTTTTTTTTTTTTTTTAAGGAATTTGAGGTTCTATTCCACATTTTTCTCCCATTTCTGTCAGAGTCCATCTATTGTGGCCTTGATTAGAATGGTCAGTAGTGGTAGCCAGACACCATCTAGTTCTTCTGGTCTCAGTGTAAATGAAGCCATGGTTCATGTAGACTGTTTGCCCTGTAGACTAGTTTCTTCTTTGAGTCTTTGGTTTCCTTCTTTCTCTTTTGCTCTGGATGAGTAGAAACCAACAGTTGTAACTTCAATTCTGATTTTAAGTCATAATTAATGTATTTCAGAATTAACACATAAACACTTTGCACTTTTATTTGTAAAAAGCTCACCTTAAATAATTAACCAAAATTCCAAAGTAAATAACTTTATATATTGTTCTCATAGTCACGAACCTGAAATTTCAGCTCACAATTCTTAAAAAGTTTGCCTTGCCTCTGATTACATATAGCTTTTAAAGGATCATAATTAAATAATGAGTACATCAAATGCAGAGCATAGCAGAAATCCAAACAGATCTACGAAATATTTTATCCAAGCTCCTAAGAAAATGAAGGGAATTAAGAACAAAATAGATAGAAGTAGGGTAATTTGAATAGTTTGTGGCACAAAACTTTAAAATATTCATGTTTATAATTTTTAAGGATTGGTGAGAAGCAGTGTGAAGAGAACAAGAAGCAAGAGACCAAGAAAAGGTGCTGATTTCAAGAGAATGAGGACTGGTGAGGGAAGGCTTCAAGAACAAAGTGACAGCATTTGTAAACACATTAGATCTTGGGCTCTAGTCCTGTCGGTTAGAACATTCTTCTTCTCAGATGGATCCTGACCCAGGTCCAGCAGATGCCATGTTTTAAAGATCAGTACATGGGGATATAAGGCATGATCCATAGGGAAAGAGTCCCCCCCCCCCGCCCCCAAGAGAGAACAGCTCTTCTCTTTATGGACTCTTCATATAGCTCCTAAACACATAGAAAGCACTCGCTCTTCTATAAACAGGGTTGGCAAACTTTTTCTTAAAAGGCCAAATAGTACAGATTTTAGGCTTTGTGGGCCATGTGTTTTCAGTCATAACTATTCAACTCTGCCGCTGTAGTATGAAAGCAGCTTAGATATTACATAAATGAATGAGCATGGCTGTATTTCAATGAAATTTATTTACAGACACTGAAATTCAATTTTTACAACTTACAAAATATTACTCTTTCAAAAATTTTTGCCAACCATTTAAAGATGTAAAAACTATTCTTAATCTGTAGGCCATAAAAAAAGGCAGTGGGCTGGATATCACCATGGCCATAGTTTGCCAGCCCCTACTCTCTATGAACATTCTAATTTCAGCTCATATTTGTATCCTTCTACTGGCCAGGAGTTCCTGGGTGGTGCAAACGGTTAACGCACTTGACAGCTGAAAGATTGGAGGTTCAAGTCCACTCAGATGCCTCAGAAGAAAGGGCTGGCAGAATACTTCCTAAAAATCTGTCTTTGAAAACCTATGAAGCACAGTTCTACTTGGACACACATAGATTGTGATGAACTGGAAGAGACTCGATGGCAAATGGAACTGGAAACTGCTCGATGCTAGCAAAATAACCTGCCCCTGGAAGATCTGATTCACTAAGAGCAACTTCGAATTTCATGAAGTGGCTACAATAGAAAAGAAGACTTTATTTGGGTTACTTTTCCCCAAACTCCTTTGTGAAATTTCAAGGGTCAAACACTTTTGAATGGTCTCTTATGAGCTTAGCAATATAAGGCAAAGCTGTTATAAATATCCACGATTATGAAAGGTCAACTAAACCCATGTCCTCTGTAGACAGTGGTGAAGGGAAGAAAGACATACATTTCCCCCTACAAGGCATCTGTATTCTTATCTAATTGTATAACTGACCTGACAATAACTTTAAAATTTTATTTCTCATCTTGAATGGCATCAGCTTCCTATTACTTTATAATTAATTGTGTTTTCCTTTCTGCTCTGGCTGCCAGGAAACTCAGAATCAAGTTTGCACCCTGATTATAGAAATTATATATTTATCCTTTGATTCTATTGATATTTTCCATGGTCAAAGTTTTTTTTTCCTCCAATTATGTCTTTATGTTTTTATAAGATATCTCAAGACTTTTGTAGGATAAAAAAGGGGTATCTACTAATTAATCGATTTTCTAATCTTAATAAGCTTGCATTTTTACTCAGGAACACAATAAACCTTGTTAGCAATATACTCATATCTAGATAATCCAAATGCAAGCATTTCTTTCAAATATCCTCTTTTTCGAGATTGTCTTCCACTTCTCCATATGTTTTTGTTCTTCATCTGGCTGTTAGCTTTTTGTTGCCATAGCACTTATTAGTTATACAAACAATAAAAAGCAAAGAAACAACTCCTGCCCACTTCCTGTCAACTATTACTTAAAATTTCAGGCCAAGTGGTGTGTGATTGATTCCAGTTTGGTGCAACCAGAGATAGTGAGATGGGATGGTCTTGAGCTGTTTACTGCAGACCATTTAGAAAGTAGAAGATTCATTTTTTTCTTTTTAATGCCTAGGAAAGTAAAATGAGCTAAGTATACCAGATTATTTTCCCTCATTGACTCAGTCAACCAATATTTACTGAGCACTTACTATGTGTCAGGCATACAGTATAAAATTAACCAATTAGATTCTATACCAAATTTTGGGTCTCACCATCCTATAAACAGGACACAGATTTTTAAATAGCAAAGTGAAGGATGGAGGATGTAAGTAAAGAAAGCCATATGGATGATGTTGGGGTGAAGCCTGTGATCTCTTGAAATCTGGGTACATGCTGAAGTTTTATTAATTCAGGCATCCTTCTTTGGAATCTATGACAACTCAAGACAGGAAACAGATTAAACTAGTAGTTTACTAAATTAAAAGGGACCAGCAAATGATTGCAAAACAATCGCTTACATATAAATAATGGGTTGATTACAAAATGATTTACATCTGATTCTTCAAGTAAACTTATCAAAGCCTCTACTTGGCAAGAACTTACTGCTTAAAAAAAAAAATTAAAAACGACAAACAAAACATTGTCTTCTTTGTAAAATGTACTATAGCTTAGCTTTTCACTAAGTCACAAAGGTATGTGTGAGAGTAGTGAGAGATCCACTCAGGCCATGGGACATGGTGGGTAGGACCCAGGCTTGGGTTCGAGCCCCAGCTCTGTTACACACCAGCTTGGTTACTTTGGCCAAATGGTTTAACCTCCCTGCTCCTTATTTCTTCATTTATAAAATAAGGGTAATGTTATAACCTTCACAGTGTTGCTGTGGGAGGAAATGGAAAAAAATAATAAATGTGCTTAGTTATGACCCTCTACCATCAAGCATGATGTCTTTTTCCAGGGACTGGTCTCTTCTGATTACATGTCCAAAATATGTAAGGCGAAGTTTTGCCATCCTTGCTTCTAAGGAACATTCTCCCTGTACTTCTTCCAAGACAGATTTGTTCATTCTTCTAGCAGACCATGGTATGTTCAATATTCTTTGCCAACACCATATTCAAAGCCATCAGTTATTCTCTGGTCTTCTTTATTCATTGTCCAGCTTTCGTATGTTTACGTGGCAACTGAAAACACAAGGTGGCTTGGGTCACGCACACCTTAGTCCTTAGAGTGACATCTTTGCTTTTTTTAACACTACATCTGTAGAAACAGACAATGGAGAAGCTCAATATCATCAGTCAGAATAAGGCCAGGGGCTGACTGTAGAGCAGACTATCAACTGCTCATATATAAGTTGAGGTTGAAGCTGAAGAAAATTAAAACAAGTCCATGAGAGTCAAAGTATGACACTGAGTATAAAAAAAACCAAAACCAACCCGTTGCTGTAGAGTTGATTCCAACTAGAGACCGTCTCAAGAATAGATCTGACACCCTGAACACTAATGATGGAAGACCAGATGAATTGTGTGGGATGACATCAAGGACATCATACAGGAAGAAAGCAAGAGGTCATTAAAAAGGCAGGAAAGAAAGAAAAGACCGAAATGGATGTCAGAAGAGACTCTGAAACTTGCTATTGAATGTAGAGTAGCTAAAGCAAATGAAAGAAATGATGAAGTAAATAGCTGAACAGAAGATTTTAAAGGGTGGCTAGAGAAGACAAAGTAAAGTATTGTAACGAAGTATGTAAAGACCTGGAGTTAGAAAACCAAAAGGGAAGAACACGCTCAGCACTTTCCAAGCTGAGAGAACTGAAGAAAAAAATCAAGCCTCAAGTCGCAATTTTGAAGGGTTCAATGGGCAAAATATTGACGACGTAGAAAGCATCAAAAGAAGATCAAACAAATACACAGACTCACTATACCAAAAAGAATTGGTTAACGTTCAACCATTTCAGGAGGTAGCATATGATCAAGAACCAATTGTCTGGGGGAAGAAGTGTAAGCTGCCCTGAAGGCATGGGCGAAAAACAAAGCTCCAGGAATTGATGGAATACCAGTTGAGATGTTTCAACAAACAGATGAAGTGCTGGAAGCGCTCATTCACCTATGCCAAGAAATTTGGAAGACAGCTACCTGGCCAATTTACTGGAAGAGATCCATATTTGTGCCCATTCCAAAGAAAGACTATCCAACAGAATGTGCAAATTATCAAACAATATCATTAATATTATATACAAGTAAGATTTTGCTGAAGATAATTCAAAAACAGCTGCAGCCATACATCTACAGGGAACTGCTAGAAATTCAAGCCGGATTCAGAAGAGGATATGGAATGAGGAGTATCACTGCTGATGTCAGATGGATCCTGGCCCTGAATGAAATCAGAGAATACCAGAAAGATGTTTACCTGTGGTTTGTTGACTATGCATAGGCATTCAACTGTGTGGTTTAAAGCAAATTATGGATAACACTGCAAAGAATGGGAATTCCAGAACACTTATTTGTACTCATGCAGAACCTATACATAAACCAAGAGGCAGTTATTCATACTGAACAATGGGATACTGCATTGTTTAAAATCAGGAAAGGTGTGTCTCAGGGGTGTATCCTCTCACCATACTTATTCAGTCTATATGCTGAGCAAATAATCTGAGCAGCTGGACTATATGAAGAATAATGGGGCATCAGAATTGGAGGAAGGCTCATTAACATCTTGCAATACACCTCAACACCAAGAAAACAAAAATCCTTACAACTGGACCAATTAGCAACATCATGATAAATGGAGAAAAGATTGAAGTTGTCAAGGATTTCATCTTACTTGGATCAACAATCAACACCCATGGAAGCAGCAGTCAAGGAATCAAACAATGTACTGCTTTGGGCAAATCTGCTACAAGACCTTTTAAAGATGGACTGACAGACACAGTGGGTGCAACAATGGATTCAAGCATAGCAATGATTATGAGGATGTCACAGGACCAGGCAGGATTTCATTCTGTTGTACATAGGGTAGCTATGAGTTGGAACCAACTCGAAGGCCCCTGACAACAGCATCAACAATATCAATACTCATTGCTGTCGAGTCAATTCCGAATATTAATAGTATGGGACAAAATGGGAAGGGATAGGCACTGTCATGGATTGAATTGTGTCCCCCTAAAATATCTGTCAACTTGGCTGGGTAATGATTCCCAGTATTATATAATTGTGTACCATTTTGTAATCTGATGTGATTTCCTTATATGTTGTAAATTCAATCACTATGATCTAACAAGATGGAGTAGCGGCAGTTATACTGATGAGGTCTATAAGATTGGATAGTGTCTTAAGCCAATCTCTTTTGAGATATAAAAGAGAAAATCGAGCAGAGACACACAGGGACCTCATACTACCAAGAAAGCAGTGCCGGGAGCAGAGCACGTCCTTTGGACCTGAGGTTTCTACGCTGAGATGTTCCCAGACTAAGGGAAGACTGATGCATCACAAGGACTTTCTCCAGAACCGACAGAGAGAGAAAGCCTTCTCCTGAAGCTGATGCCTTGAATTTGGACTTGTAGCCTACTAGACTGCAAGAGAATAAATTTCTCTTTGTTAAAATCCATCAACTTGTGGTATTTCTGTCATAGCAGCACTAGATGACCAAGACAGGTACCTAAGTTTTTAGAGGTAGAAAGGTCTTAGGAATCATTCTGTGCTGTCATTTGACAGATAGGAAAATTGAGGAGTACAGCATGAGGAAATGTCCTACCCAAAGCCTCTCAACTGTGAGGGCAGACCCTGGACTGCAATCCAGTTCTTTGGGCATCCAAACCAATGTTCTCACAGTGAAACCACACAGCATACTTGGTCTTCCTGCCTCTAGTGGTGATGGGATTATAATGGAAACCAGTTTTTCATGACTGTTCTCCAAAAGGGAAAAACTGAATGGGATTTGGCACATGAGGCAAGGCAGATGCAGTAAGTGGGCAGCCAATGCCCAAGGTATAAAATCGAGGACTGTTCTTCAATATGGGGTGTATTAAGACTTAATTTTTGGTAAAACTGGCCAAAGATTTATGGATTACGGAAGTAACCATGGGAAATAAAAATAATTTTGGGAATTATAGACTGATTCAGTTATACTTTTAGATAGAGTCAGTTGATGTAATCATTAATCATATAAACAAAAACAGCTCTTTTTTTTTTAAGTAAGAGGAAATTTACTAAGAGACTGAAGGGATTAATTTACTACAGATTTTATTAGGGGGAGTGGCAAAGAAGTTAGTTCTTTTAGATGATTTTCTCATTAACAGCTATTTTCAAAAAGGAGTTGAGTGATGCAGTGATCACTGCCAAAATCCTTTAGAGAAAGAGACCATTCAGAGAACTTAGTCCAACACTCTCATTTTACAAATGAGGAACAGAAACAGAGAGAGCAAGTGGCTTGCCCAAAATGACTTGGCTAGTTTAGTTTCGGGGCCTCATGGATAGGTTTATGGCTTAAGTGTATGCCTTAAACAAATCGTAGAGATAAATAGGAGAGGCATGATGAATCCTCACCATTGCAGAAATCTCCATCATTCACTGAGTGCTTTCTATGTGTGAGACAACACAGTAACTTGCTGCATATACTTTTATTTCTCATAAACCAATGAATTATGTGCTATTATTATGCCATTTTACAGATGAAGACATAAAGGCTTAGAGGATGTGAGTGGCATTTCCACTTGCATCATTACCATTGCCAACTTTTCCTGAGCAGATAGCATGCATCAGGTAAATGTACTAGTTGTTTTACATATATTAGCTCATTCAACCCTTAAACAATCTTATAAGGTTAGCACTATTTTATAGACGAGAAGGACAAAACTTAGACTAAGGTAAAATAGCTGGTCCAAGGTCACCTAGCTGGGAAGTGGCTGAGCCAGGAGACGAACCCAGGCCTCTGTAGTTAACATCTTTAAGAATATTAGGAATAAATCGGTGCAAAGAAAAATCTCCATTTGCAAATCTTTGACTCTTCCAGTATTAAAGACCCAAGCTAACAGGGATATGTATCATGAAGACCTTAAGGAATTCATATAGATGTGGGGAGGAAGAGCTCTGGGCATTTCTGCTGCTAACAGAATGAGCTAGAGAGAGTGACAGGAACAATGGGGGCTGACCCAGAAGAGCAACTTTTGCTACAATTGTACCAGAGCGCACTACAATTTTAGTGCCATAATCTGTGGCAGGCAAAGCAATATGTTCATTGCCTGGAATGTCATGTTAAGTGAAACAGTAAATCAGGCAAGGAAAGAGCGTGGTTAAAGTGCCTGAAAGACCTAGAAGCAAAGAAACTGAATGAGGAGGGGTAAAGAGGAGCAACAAAGAAGAAAGTTAAAAAAAACAAAAACACAATCAATACATTGATTTCATTCCATGGACAGATAAGTGTAAGAGAACAACATAAACACTGCTTGCCAGGGATTATTTTTATTTTAGAACTATAGAGAGACGGGTAAGGGCTTCTTTCTACTCTCTACCTGAAAAAAAAAAAAAAAAAAAAAACCTGTTGCCCTACTCATGGTGACTCCAAGTGTAACAAAGTAGAACTAAACGCCACACTTTTTTTTTTCCTGTAATCTTTACAGAAGCAGATTGCCAGGACTTTCTTCCACAGTGCCACTGGGTGGGTTTGAACCACCAACCTTTAGGTTAGTAGTCTAGGGCAAAACATGTGCACTACCCAGGAACCTCTCTACTCTACACAGAAGGCACTTTATATATACTGGTAACAAATACATCACAAATGTCTACTTAGAAATTTGTTAACAGAATCTAGGAAATCTTGATCAAGTGATACACAGATAGACCAGGAAGGGATAATTTATTTTTATAAAACATTTAGTTTATTGTTAATTCTTCATGCTGGCAATTTTAATTAACATAACAGTTGAGCCATATAAACCATGGCCAAAAAAAATAAAAAAGCCAAGTAAGTATGAAATGAAATGGATATTCTTGACTGAATGCATTATTTTCTCTTCTAACTACTTAAGTACATTAGCTCTGTGTTTATCTGACTTTTTGAAAAGTCATACCTGTGACTTTTTCTTTTTTCATGACTTTTTAAAATAAAGTATTTTTTGATCAATCATAAGAGACCATCACCCATTCATTTACTGATTAAATTACCATTTAATAAAATGGTGTAGCTCCAACACCCTACAACTCAAGTTGTAAGTTTCTTTTCAGGAATATACAAGAGGTGAAGGAGCCTTTTAAGTAACCTGGGAGAGAAAGCCAAAGCCATCCAAAGTACCAAGATCAAGGTCAGTGTTAAGTTTAGAGCCAAATGACATGGTAGTTGCCCAGTCACTCTAGCTGTGATTTTCTAGCAAAGCATTGTGTTTTCCAATCCTGCTGACGACTGCCCTTCACTTTCCACACTAACTCTCCCGTTATACTGACAAACAGGAAAAAACCACTCCAGTCCTCTCTTACATAATGGTTTTTTGTGGGTGATCCAGCACTCAAAGAGCCTTGATGCACTTTATCAATTCCACTAAATGCCAAGGGCAGGAAATCAAAATATTTTTCTCTTCCGACTCAAATACAATACCCCTTTGTGAAGCTGCTAAGATGCCAGAAATAGCAAATCTGGGGGAAAAAAATTCAGGTGTGAGATATGCATCAAAATATTTAATTTTGCTAAAAATACCTGTAAGTTGTTCTTAGCATTCCAATTCATATCCCACTAAAATTCAGCATAATAAACAAAATCTGTTTTACCCCTGTATCTACAGTAACTCTGAGGCTATATAAAGGAATTAAAATAACCTGCCCTATGACACTGAAGTCCCTGTAGGCATTTGCCAGTTCAGAGCAGTTATTTTCAGGATGGAAACAAGAAAGACAGAAGACAGAAGAGAGACCAATTCAAGCAACAGCACCTTCGTTACCTGGTAGCTGGAGTTTAGATCAAGGACCCAAGGTAACTTAGGCAAGTTATGGAGTCCCACAAGGCTAAACCCATGACAGATAAGCTTGCATAGCCCTCATCAGCTGCCTCTAGCCCAGCTAAATGATGTTCCCTAGAAATCATAACCATCCTGATAGCAGTGGGGCTGACAGAGTGTGCAGAGATGAACCAGGTGGCAACAGATACGTGTGTTCCGGGATAGGTTCCAGTGTTCTAGCCACAGAGCAGTGGAGACACATGAAAACAGATAAAAAGAAAAGAATCACTTGGTCTTGAAGAGTGGAGTGAATTCAATGGAACCACTAGGTAAGCAATGGGCACCCAGAGGCTCCTGGGCTCCCCTCTCCTCTGCAGACCTCTCCTTCTCACACCAGAACCTCCCAAGTGTCAACTACTCCCCTTACCAAGGGTACAAAACAGATGACAGCTAAGTTTTCTTCAAGTCCTGCCAAGAAAAATACCACAAGGTTAAGAACACAAAAAGGCTTCAAATATCTTACTACTGAGATTCTCTTTTATAAGTTTCAGTATGTGTATATGTACACCCACGTAGAGGAAAATTCACTTTTAGTCAAAGAGTTCAAGAATGTTGACAGTCTTTCAAGGAGCTGCTATGTTCTTCAACTCTTTCAACAACTCTATTTGTTCTCAAGAAGGTCATAGATTTATTTAACAGCAGTTTATCTTTCAGTTGGCCCATTACAAGCCAAAGCATAACACATAAAGCATCCAGCATAATCATAGGTCTGGGGCAGAGGAGACTGGGAGACCAAGAGTTCACATGTTATTTGCTGCAGAAAAGTGTGCCCGTAGATGAATCGGTTGAATTTCAGATGAAAATAATGGAATAAACATCTGGAAAAGGAATATTTCCATGGCAGTCTTGTTAACATGCTCCCCAAATCCATCACCCATGCTAAAAACAACTAGCACCTGTGAAACAATGGGGTGAGTGATCATACACTTAAAATACAGTGGCATCGTTCTACCAAGTGATAAAAACCTATCACAAAATAAATACATACCACATGCCCTTTATAAAAGTATAAAACAGAGAAGCCTTTGTTTCTTATCAGAAACCCAGCCAGAACGTCAGGACTGCGGAGTGTAGCACTGCTCTGGGGCTCAGAGGCCTGACAGGGGAGCTGACATAACTCCTGGACAGGGTTATGACGGTGAGAACAACACTTCAGGTCATTCAGTTAATCATGTTCATAACACAGGCAGAGTGACCAGGGGGATACATTTTAGTCTACTGAATAGTTTGCAATCTTCGATCCCTCTGCTCAAAGGAAAAATGAAAGCTTCGGTTTGGGGCAAAACGTACCTAAAGTTTGTTGTTGTTTTTATGTGCTGTTGAGTCTACTTGTAGCAATCCTGTAGGACAGAGTAGAATTGCCCCACTGGGGTTTCTAGGCTGTAATCTTTATGGGAGCACATCACCAGGTCTTTTCTCCCACAGAGCCACTGGGTGTATTTGAACCGCTGACCTTCCGGTTACCAGCCGAGCACTTAACCATTGCACCACCAGCGCGCCTTACCTAAAGTTGAGCTGTCATATATATAGAACCTGCTCGGTAGTCTTGCCTGAGTAAATTTCATGAAAAATGCAACTTTCTTAAATGCAAGTTCTGTTAGAGACAAAGCGCTGTTAATTCAGTAGCTAACAATGTCCCTAACACCACAATAAAATACATGTAAAGGATTTTATGATCTTATATTTAAATCTATAAACATAGGTTAATACATTTCTTTATAAATACATAAAAAATATATGTGAAGTTTACAGTGAAAACTAACTACTGAGTTAAACATTCTTTATCTTGAAGGAAACCAGTTGTCTTAGAGAAAAATATCCACTGGGGAAGGAAATGCTGGATCTACCAATAGAATTAACACTGGCATTCTTTAGCCACAGTTCCTCTCCCATAAATCACAAATGTTATATACAATTAGCTTTCTTTGAATCAACATATTCTTTACCAAAAAACATGGCAGATGGTAACAAAGACAGGTCAGTTAATTATTTCTTGAAAGCCAACTGATCTCTTGACCATTATATGTGGCAATAAATTTTGGCAGCATCAAAACATACAATTCTTTAGCAATAAGGTGAGGAATGTCTCATAATTTGTTTAGTCCTTATTTTTAATGTATTGCAGTTACTTCATATAAGCACCACACAGTAAATATTTTCTCTCTTACTGCTAATACCTGTACTGATGTAACACTGTCCTCTGACTTAAGAAAATCCCTAGGTTGGGTTCACTCACAGAGAAATAGATTGTAAGCTATTGTGAAGTCATGAATTTCTGGATACAACTGAAATACCAGTGTGGCAATAAACTTTCCAAATTTCTTTTTCGGGGGCAGAATGGAGAAGAGAGAATGGGCAAAATAAGTAAACAGCAGGGAATAATCAACATGGACTTTTTTAAGGACAAAAATAATAGAAATCAGGAAACAAAGGGATGCTCAGTTGCTAGTCAGTTAGATTTCCTTTCCATTTTTTTTACAACTCTACTTAAATTAACTTCTAGATTTTTTTTCTCTCTATAAGTTTTTACTGCTAAATTCATATATTTAAATTTTAGACCTCAATTACCTTGGTTGAATAATTTGAGAGCAAAAACTTCCTGCTCAGAAAAAAAGTATATATACACACACGTAAATAATACAACAGGACAATCAGCCACATCATAATAAACAGAGAAAATACTGAAGTGGTCAAAGATTTCATTTTACTTGGATCCGCAATCAATGCCCGTGGAAGCAGCAGTCAAGAAATCAAACAACGTATTGCACTGGGCAAATCTGCTGCAAAAGACCTCTTCGAAGTGTTAAAAGCAAAGATGTCACTTTGAAGACTAAGGTGTGCCTGACCCAAGTCATGGTATTTTCAATCGCCTCGTATGCATACAAAAGTTGGACAATGAATAAGGAAGATCGAAGAAGAATTGATGCCTTTGAATTATGGTGTTGGTGAAGAATATTGACTATATCATGGACTGCCAGAAGAACAAACAAATCCGTCTTGGAAGAAGTACAGCCAGGATGCTCTTTAGAAACGAGAATGACGAGGCTTTGTCTTACATACTTTGGACATGTTATCAGGAGGGACCACCAGTTCCTGGAGATGGACATCATGCTTGGTAAAGCAGAGGGTCAGCAAAAAAGAGGAAGATCCTCAGTGAAATGGTCTGATGCAGTGGCTGCACCAGTGGACTCAAGCATAGCAACGATTGTGAGGATGGTGCAGGACTAGGCCGTGTTTCTTTCTGTTGTACACAATAATAATAACAACAATATATACTTTTAAATATATATAATATACTAATATGTATTAAACATATATACTGTTGGGTGCTATCAAGTTGATTCCAACTCAGTGACTCCATGTGGCAAAGTAGAACTTTCTCACAGGGTTTTCTTGCCTGTAATCTTTACAGGAGCAGACCACCTGGTCTTTTCTCCCTCAGCACTACTGGGTGTGTTTGAAGGCCAACCTTTCAGTTAGCAGCCAAGAATTTAACCATTGCACTACCACGGCTCCTATCTATCTATCTGTGTATTCTCAAGAATTTTCTAAGCTTTGCCATATTCCTAAAAGCAAAATGTAGCAGCCTCAGCAAGTAGCCTAGATAAAATCAACAGTTGGGAACTTCCTTCTAAGGCTGGTTAGTTATTCTGAGAATGAAAAATTGAAACAGAAATGAGGAAGATAAAAATGAGACTCTATCAAAAAAGACTCAGCAGATGCAAGGATAGGCTGAAGACCCTAGGATGTGTAATAACAGAAGGAAAATAAATTTGATGCAGCCTGAACTCCACTCTGGCATATAATAGCAAGAAACTAGTGAACACAGACCAATTCCAGACCACAGCTCATACCACAAGTATGGCTGAGGTCAGGTTTTCATATGTCTGTACTGGAGTCAGCCCTAGGAGGGACAGGGAAACCGCAGTGACTTTTCAAGTTGTATCCTTTATGGTATTTGCAGGGACATGGCCAACAACAGCCAAGAGGCTGTTTACCAAAGTCATTCTCCAGCACCACCCACAGAAATGCTTGTGGAAAGCACTGCCAAAGCTTACATGGGAATCAAACAAAAGGAACGGGATACAGCCATGTAAAACATGCCCCAGTCATTTTGTAAGCTCCATTTCTTCACAGATGGTTTTTATGGAAGAAATATCTGCTTACAGAAAACAGAGGCCCCAGGAATTAATCCAGCCACCAGGATGAAAGTAGAATGAAAATTTATTAATTACTCCATTTCATACTCAAAACTGTGACTTACCAGGTCTGGGCTATAAGACATCAAGGATAAAATTGCCACTCAAAAACGTATCTGGCAAAGGGTGAGTGGATGGTGTGAAAGGCAGGAACGGATCTCTGTTGAAGACCTCCAACGTTAAAAAAGAATTTACCAAATACAAATATCAGAAAGTTATACAGACCAGCAAAATCAGATGGAGACCAATGGCTCATGTATCTTTGTATCTGCAAGAGATCTGTGGCCCCAAGCTCCAGAAGGGACCACAAAGAAACCTGCCTGTGCTGGCAGTACCAGGAGTTGAAAATAGAAGACCAAGGACCAGAGCCTTCCTCAATCCACACTCTCAAAGTTGGACTCCAGGACTCTTCAGGTCTGAGAAGGAGTCCCTGGATAGCACAACTGGTTAAGAGCTTGACTAATAACTAAAAGGCTGGCAGTTCAAATCTACCCAAAGTTGCCTAGGAAGAAAAGCCTAGTAATTTCCTTCTGAAAAGTGGTATATTCTTTTTCTTTTCCAGTGGTAGAATTCTTTTTTTTTTTTTAAATTGTATTTTAGATGAAGGCTTACAGAACAAACTAGCTTCTCATTAAACAGTTAGTACACATATTGTTTTGCGACATTGGTTACCAATCCCACGACATGCCAACATTCTCCCTTCTCGACTTTGGGTTCCCTATTACCAGCTTTTCTGTCCCCTCCTGCCTTCTAGCCCTTGCACCTGGGCTGGTGTACCCCTTTAATCTCGTTTTATTTTATGAGCCTGTCTAATCTTTAGCTGAAGGGTGAACCTCAGGAGTGACTTCATTACTGAGCTAAAAGGGTGTCCAGGGGCCATACTCTCGGGGTTTCTCCAGTCTCTGTCAGGCCAGTAAGTCTGGTCTTTTTTGTGAGATAGAATTTTCTTCTACATTTTTTTCCAGCTCTGTTCAGGACCTTCTATTGTGATCCCTGTCAGAGCAGTCAGTGGTGGTAGCCAGGCACCATCTAGTTGTACTGGACTCAGTCTGGTGGAGGCTGTGTTAGTTGTGGTCCATTAGTCCTTTGGACCAATCTTTCCCTTGTGTCTTCAGTTTTCTCCATTCTCTCTTTGAAAAGTGATATATTCTTGTCCCTCCTTCCCAACCTTGGGTAGGTCTTCAAGGGTGGAAGTTATGGTCACCCAGTTGCCCTCCACACACCTTTATGTACAGAGCCTTGAAAACCTTATAGGGGCAGTTCTACTCTGCACACTTGGGGTCACCATGAATTGGAATTGACTCGATGGCAACTGGCTAAGTTAAGGGTCTGGTAAGCTATGTCTCTTTCTTCTTACATCATTATAGCAACTGTTCTGGTTCTCTTATCCTTTTACTACTTACCCGCACTTTCCTTACATTTCAGAGATTGATTATACATATCACTAGTTTGGATTTCCCTCCGATTTCATGGTTCAATTCAATTCCCATGCTTACATATCTTCACTGCATTTATGTTGCTGTAGAGTTAGGTTTTGTATGCCACCCCATACACACACACTCTCTCCCTACTCCCTTACCCCTCACCCCTTGCTGGGAACTAAGATCGTAAGCATCATCCTTCTAGCTATAATCTACTTTTTTTTTTTGAAGGTAGAGAAATAAAAATATCAGCTGAGTTCATGGAGCCAATGAATTTATTGTGACTGACAGCCATCTAGAGTCTAGACAGTTGCACCCATAAAGGCAAGGGCTGGGACTGCTTTGTTTCAACACAACATCCATGGAGTAGGAGCTTAACAACTACTTTTGAGAGATTGAAAGTAATCTATTTCTTTCTGAATTTCATTTTATTCTCAAATTATTCTCTCTACTGGACAAGGGAAGGTTTATAAACCACTGAAATCATGGTTTAAGGGGATTATTGAACACAAAAGACAGAGCCCAAATCTCAAAAGGTCCCAAATTCATTCCAATAACTAATCTTCCTCCTCTTCCTTCTCCTTCTCCTCCTGCTGCTTCATGTCTTCAGCTATATAACAAGAACAATTCTAGGATCTTTACTATATTAACTAATTTAACCTTCATGAAAACCATGTAAGGTAGTTACTATATCATTCCCATTTTACAAATGAAGAAACAGAGGCTTCAAATGATTGGAGTAACCTGTCAAAAAACATACAGCTAAGAAGTTTCAAATCCAGGATTGGAACCTAGGCCATCTGACTCTAGACCATCAGCCTCTAAGCACCACACTACACTGCCTCCTGTAAGGACAGCTGTTAAGAAGACTATGACGAATTGTATCCTGGTCATTCATCCCGTAAATATTTACTGGTGCCTATTGACTAAAGCCCAGCAGGTGGCACAGTGGTTAAGCATTCGGCTGCTAACCAAAAGGTCAGCAGTTCGAATCCACTAGCCACTCCTTGGAAACCCCATAGGGCAGTTCTACTCTGACCTATAGGGTCGCTATGAGTCAGAATTGACTCGATGGCAACGGGTTTGGTTTGGTTTACTATATACCAGGTGCCGGAAAATTCCCCCAAGAGCCATGAATGCTGTTCCTATACAGTCAACATTCCTGTTACTGCTTTCCTAGTTACCATCCAGCATATTCTCCTGAACGGTAAGCATGCTGAATCTGTTAGATAAGGAAACTCAATAAGAGTAGGTTCTTTTTCCCTATCTTTATCTTTCAAACTTTCTTACAGAATATAATCACCACTCCTCTCAGCATTAGCTGGGACTCTATCGAGAGCCAGATGGGAATATGCAGTTGCCTGGAATGGCATAGATAACCACCTGAACAGAAATAGGAAAACGAACAAAATGGTGTCCGGAAATCCCTTTCTGCTCTATTGAGTTAGGAAATGTATTGACAAGTTTTCCATGCCTTGCTCAATAGTGAGAGACAAACCACAAGGAGAGTAGTATATTCTTGTCCCTTCTTCCCAACCTTAGGAAGGTCTTCAAGGGTGGAAGTAATGGCCGCTCAGTTGCCCTCCACACACCTTTATGCACAGAGCATGGGAGCAGAGTGGCATGTGCCCTCAGGAAGAATTCCTGAGGAAAAGGCAGGCTTCCCTCGTGGACAGCCCTTGTGTTTTATTTGACCTTCACACTGCGCAGTACCCACCCATGCGGTGTGGAACAATCCCCTTCTCCCCAGGGCTGTTGAATCAGCCACACTGGGAACAGCCTGAAGGGGAGTTTTAGATGCCCTAGACATTTGGTGTATTCCACACCACAGAGAAAACAGCAGTCGATCAGGGAGGGAATCAAAATGAGGAGTTGGTTGAATAAAGGTGATAAAAACAGATTATCCGACTCCAAGAAGATGAATCATTTTGCCACGGGGGTTCGTTAGGCTTGGTTTCAGCTTGGTTTTCAACCCAGCCTCATAAATTTGACTAAGGAAAATTTCCTTCTCCCAGATAACCAGTGCCATGAAGCGTTCAGCGTTCAGACAGGTCTGACGGGATTTTATTAGCGAATTGCCCAGAAACAACTTCCATTCCTTCCCCAGCCTGAAGTAAATACTAACACTGAAGGACAAGGGCTAAGTTCAGGAGGGTGTGATATTCAGCCCCTTACTCCAGATTCCCTGCCTCCTCCCTCCCTCTCCAAATTTCTCCTCACTTCTTTCCCTCCTCATTTTGAGAAATGGATATTTTTAGCAAACAAAGGGGACTGTGGAGACAGGGACAGAATGTGAGAGGGGGCTCAGGTGACACAGCATGTCATATATACGCAGTCACATTTTCCCCTTCACACCATGTGCTGTTGAGTAACAGTGAACTGTCAGAGTAAATCTTTAAAATACAGCAGAGTTGCTTCCACTTCACGAAATTCATGAAAATCCTCTATTTTAACTGAACTTCTATGTGTCCTCCATCACATACCCCAAAGGAAAAGAAAATTCTTTCCTCACAGAGAGAGAGGGGCTGGGGGGAAGGCTTAATTAAAAGCAACGGGTGGTAAAGATATCAGGAGGTAAGGCAAATAAACTTCACAGGAAATTTTGATATGATTTTAGCCATACCGTAAGTGCATAAAAGTAGTATTTTTTCTTACCAAGTGTTAAAATCTACATAGCTTCCTTCCTTCCCTCATGGACACCCGTAAGCATGTATTTTTTCATAATGGAGTTGACTTACCCCCACATGTCCTCATATTCCCCATTAAACTGCAACATATCCACACTGGAGATCGTTGGGGCATCTTTCCCTGTGGGCTCCAACAGTGAGCCCAGAAAGCAGCAGCTGAAATGTCCTTACATTCTCTCTCCCCAAATTGTCCTCCTCACAGCAAACACCCTGCCTGGCCACGGGCAGGCTGCAGCAGCCTGAATTGCTGATGCAGTGAAAGGGAACTAAGTTGAGGAGAACTTGATTGCCACACCTATTGGAGAGGGAGGCGGAGAATCCTACTCCCTTTGAGGAAGGGGAATCAAATCCCAAGAGGAAGAGATGGCTGAATGTAATTCTGCTACAGCTCCTCACATGTAGTAGGCTCTCAATAAACCAAGCCCAGTTGCCCTTGAGTTGATTCCGACTCAAGGCGACCCTATGTATGCAGAGTAGAACCGTACTCCATAGGGTTTTCAAAGCTGTGACCTTTTGGAAGTAGATCACGAGGCCTTTCTTCCCAGGCACCTCTGGGTAGGTTCAAACCACCAACCTTTCAATTAGTAGTTGAGTGCTTAACAATTTGCACTACCCAGGGACCATCAGTAGGCCTGCAATACTGTCAGTAAATCTGGGTCTAGAATAGGCACTGAAGTCGGACCTGAGGGATGAGGGTTTAGATCCCAACTCCGGAACAAAGTAGCTACACAACCCCAGGTAAGTCACTGCCTTCTGAGACTCAGCTTTCTCATTTGTAAAACAGTGGTGTTTAAAAAGTATATCTTTCAACAGCTGCTAGCTCTAAAATCCTAAGGCCGTCATAATAACTGTGAGCCTAATAAATACTAAGCACAGCTACAATTTATTGAAAACGTATTATGTACCATACCATACCATATGAACCATACTGGGCATTTTACAAGAATCCCTGGGTGGTGTAAATGTTGAATGGACTCAGCTGCTAGCCAAAAGGCTGCAGGGTTGAGTCCACCCAGAGGTACCTCAGGCAATCTACTTTGAAAAATCAGCCATTGAAAATTCTGTGGAGCACTCTGACACACTGGAATCATCATGAGTGGGAGTCAACTCCACGGCAACTGGTGGTTGGGCATTTTATATATATCATCTCATTCAATCCCACAATACTGAGATAAGATCTATCAACTCCATTTTATAGATGAGGAAACTGGTGAACTCACTACAGGAATCGTCATGAAAATAAAGGATCATCATATCCATTCAGTGTTTTGAATTTAAATGGAGGCATTTAAACTTTGTGCCTGAAATTGAGATGACATTTGAGAATGGAATTTCTGCACTGGTGGGTGATTGATGTGTTTACAGTCCTCTGCTGGTATCATTCTGAGATACTAGTATTTATGGTTATGGCTGTTCATGCTACTGCAAAATCCATTTCCCACCCGTTGTTTTTTATTAAACCTCCCTAAAGGACATGAAATATTTCTTTGTGCAGATTCTAAAAATGGGAATGTGAAATATATTAGCAGGAACATTGTGTGTGGATTTATCATTTGGAATTTTTAAATGCTATAAAACACAGTGTTTACAGCCAATTCATCATTTATAAAAGTTTATTAGATTAATATGCAAACTGGCTCACTGGTATCCTGCCATTTATTGATACCAATACATCAAATGGTAGGCTGACATTTAATAATTATTAATAACTTTTGTATTTCCTTGCCTATCTTGCATTATGGTATATTTTTTCTTTATCGTCAATCATCGCATTTTCTAAATAAACTTTTTATTTTAGAATAGTTTTAGATTTACTGAAAATTATAATGATATACAGGAAGTTCACATGTAACTCACACTTGCATTTTACATTATTATGGTATATTTACCACAACAAATGAACAAACATTGGTACCAGTTGGTAACCTATGTGTTACCATAGGGTTTTCAATTACCAAGTTTTTGGAAGTAGATTACCAGGCCTTTCTTCCAAGGTGCTCTGAGTGGACTCGAACCACCAACCTTTCAGTTAGCAGCAGAGCACATTTACCATTTGTACCATCCAGGGCCTTCCAAACATTGGAACATTACTATTAACTAAACTCATGCTTTATTCATATTTCATTAATTTTTCCCTAATGTACTTTTCTGTTCCAGGATCCATCCAGGTACATTACATTTTGTCATCATGATTCCTTCGTGTCCTCTGGACTTAACTGTATCTTGGAATTTCCTTGTTTTTGATGACATTGCCAGTGTTGAGAGGTACTGGTCAGGTATTTTGTAGAATGTCCTTCAGTTTGGGTTTATCTGATGTTTTTCTCATGGTTAGATACGGTTTTGGGGAGGAAGATCATAAAGTATCATTATCATCATATCAGTTATCTTATTTTTTTAGATTATAGGAAAAATGTCTTAGATCAATACTTTAGACTGAATAATTTTAAATTTTAGATAAATATCAAACTACTTACTAGGAATACAGCATTTTATACTGTGGAGAGAATGACAGAGAGGGATAATAATTTTTGCAGCCATTTTGAGATAAGGATAGATCTAAGATTCTAGCAGGAAGCCAACTAATTACAAGAGAGGTTTCTAGCAAGTTCTTTTGAAATACTTGCCAAGACAAACTTCCTACAAAAACAATCTCGCATGAAGGCACTTTTTAAGAAAACTACTGTTTCAGATTAGCATGGTCTCACTCTTTCATGCGACACTTTCAGATAATATTTGGTGAAATGTTTTCCTGCTGTCAAATAACAGAATGCCTACAAACCTGAATTTGGAGCACATGCTAAAAGTCAGTTCCATAGAAACTTCTTCTCTGGGTAAGCTATGACTATGAAAAAATGAAGTAAGGCTTAGGCTGAAATATGTATTTCCTGCTATTATATATTTTTTCCCTCACAGTTCCTAATTGAAGGTCTGTTCCTACGGGAAAAAAGTGAGGAACTGATGTAATGTCACAAACTCTGCTAAATGCTATTCTATGAAAGATAAGGGAGAACGAGTGGTTTCTTTCTTCAAAGAATGGCTTTTTTTTTTTTTTTTCAGGGACAGAAAGGGAAAAAAATCTAGAAAAAGATGTTTTACAGCACTGCTATATATAACCTTCTACCTCTGTACAGGCACAAAATAATTAAGGAAACAAGCTTGGAAAAATAATCTGTGGTGCATGAAGAGATACTAGACTTCAGCTAACAAGCCTAGGCATGCCTAACACATGTGAATAGGAATTTAAGTGTTCAGCTGGTTTATTCACCTAGTACTAAGAGTGAAGTATCAAAAGGCAAAAGAGACAATAGAGGGTATGAGATTGGTTGGATATCTCCATGACTTGTCCATTGTATGAGATCTTTCTAAATCATTATCTGTCATGATTTTCATATCTAAGTGTAATTGCCAATGATTTCTCTTGTGGCCTCAAACTCCTTTTATTATCCCTCTCTTCTCCCAGTCCCTGACAATGTAGACAAAACACTCCAAAGGTCAGATTAGAAAGAGGGGGAAGGGGGCTTCAAAGCTTGTGGTTATAGAAGAAGAAACAGTTTGTCTTCATATATACTTAACCATAAGGATTTAACTTCAAAATAGTCCTTTCATTAACCTAGTCCAATTTTTTATAACTTTTTTCCTGAGTTCCAAACCGACATTTCCAATTGCCTGCCAGACATCTGCACATGAATCTCTTAGAGATATCCAACTCAATATATCCAAAAGAGAATTCATCTCTTCTTTTGGAATCCATTTCTCATTCCCTGCTCCTATGATTTCTATTAACGACATCATTACCCTCCAAGTTGCTCCAGTGCAAAATGTAGATGTCAACTTTCAAAGATTATTTATCATATTTCATTGATTCGAAGAGGCACATTTTTTTTCCCACCTCTGAGATATAAAGCTCCATCTTTCCATTGCTGGTGTCTTGGCATGTGTCAGATTTAATTGGCAACTTTTTTTTTTCTTAGTTATACTTAAAAATAAGTGGCATGTCTTATCATTGATGGCATATTACACTCAGTGAAAAACATAAATCCTTTCTCCTCATCTCCACTCCCCCTGCTTCTACCAAGGTTTATGTGCTCATCATCTCTAACTTGGACCCAATGCCTCCTAACTGATTTCTGTTGCTGGTCTCTTTCCATAATCTGCTTTCTACACGGCCATCAGAGTTAGCTGGAACACAAGTGTCCCTTGCTTTAAGTGGATCTTATTGCACATAAAATGAGTCCAAACATTTCTGGTTCTAACTTACTATTCCTAGTCCATTCTCCACAGCAGTGATTTCTCTCAGGGACCCTGGGCTCCAGCCGAAGCCATATGCAAATAATAGTCGCTTCTAGACTAGACCTATGTTGTTCTGGCTCAGAGCCTTTTTCATTCCATCCCTTCAGGCTAGAATGTCCTCCCCCTAACACCAATGGTCTTCACCATTTGTAGATGCCCTGTTCAAATCCTATCTCTTCCAAAGTCCTTAATCTCAAATCAAAATTTCTTCCTTATTCTTCACTGCATATTATACGTCATTAACAGTTCACAGTTTACCTTCTATTAGACTGTAGCGGGTGAACAGTGTCCTCCAAAAATTCATGTCCACCCAAAACATCAGAATGTGACATTATTTGGGACTACAGTCTTTGCAGATGGAATTAATTAGTTAAGGATCAGGATGAGATCATACTGGATAAAGGTGGGCCCTATATCTAGTGATTGGTGTTCTTACAAGAAGATGAGAATACAGAGTGAGACACAAAAGAGGAGAAGGTGATGTGAAGATGGAGACTGGAGGGATCTACAAGCCAAGGAATCCAAAGGTAGCTGGGAGCAACTAGACGCTACAAGAGGTAAGGCAGGATTCTCCCCTAGAGCCTTCAGTGGCAGCGTGGCTCTGCCAACACCTTTCTTTCAGACTTCTTAACCTCCCGAACTGTGAGAAAATACATTTCTGTTGTTTAAGCCACCCGGTTTGTGGTAATTTGTTATGATAGCCCTAAGAATCTAATATATAGACCTTACTTATATATGGGTGGAAACCCTGGTGGCGTAGCGGTTAAGAGCTACAGGTGCTAACCAAAAGGTCGGCAGTTCAAATCCACCAAGTGCTCTTTGGAAATCCTATGGGGCAGGTCTACTCTGTCCTATAGGGTTGCTATGAGTCGGAATTGACTCGAAAGCAATGGGTTTGGTTTTCTGTTTTTGTTTTCTATATGGGAGCCCTGGTAGCATAGTGGTTAAGAGTTCGGCTGCTAACCAAAAAGGTTGGCAGTTCAAATCCATCAGCCGCTCCTTGAAAACCCTATGGGGCAGTTCTACTCTGTCCTGTAGGATCTCTACGAGTCAGAATTGACTCAACAGCAATGGTTATTTTTGTTGTTTTTTTTTTACTTGTATTTGTGTCTCCCTACAAGGTAAGCCCCTGCAACCCAGGAATTATGTCTTGACTCATAGGTGGATTTTCACTTGGAAGGCAAGAGAGAACATGCCATCTCTTTTTGGTATACATGTGCAAAAGAATACTGGGAAACAGAACTTGGATGTCATGCAAGAGGCAATCCAAAGAAAATCGTGTTATCTTTAAAGTCCTATAACCAAAAGGGACACATTTACTGGAGAATGTAGAATCTATGCCCTGATTTCTCAATAGAGTAACACAACCATTTCACTCACTGTGGTAGGCAACTTCTGAATAGTTCCCAGTGATTCCTGCCTTCTGGTATTCAGGCCCTTGTGTAATCCTCTTCCCTTGAATCTGGGCTGATCTAGTAACTTCCTTTTAATGAACAGAATATGACAGAAGTGATGAAATATCACTTCTGAATAAGGTTATAAAGGATTGTGACTTCTATCTTATTCATACTCTCTCTCGGGTTCTTCTTGCTTCCCTGCTCTAATGAAGCAAGCTGCTCTATAGAAAGGCCTTAATGCAAGGAACTGGGTGGTTCTGGCCAACAGTCTGCGAGAAACGGAATCCTGCCAATATCCACATGAGTGAGCTTAAAAGACTATACCTCCCCAGCCATGTCTTGAAATGACATCAGCCGGTATCTTGATTGCAGGCTTTTGTGAGACTCTGAGCCAGAGGACACAGATAAGCAGGGCCAGATTCCTGACTCACAAAAAAAGTATTCTACCAGATAATAAATATGGTTAAGCCCTTAAATTTTGGGTAATTTGTTATACATCAATAAATAACTAATAAAGTCACCAAATAAGAAAATCAGAGGAGAGGTAATAATCACAGAGTGGGTAGGAAGGACAAATAGCTCTTATTGAGTCTCCTCAAGTACTCAAAAAAAGATGTACAAGGGGACTAACTTGTTGGGCTGATCCAATCACAATAGTGGTAAACAACCAAAATCCCATGGGCATTCGAATTCCCCTTTACTCTGTCCAACTCACTGTGGAAAATGGCTCTCACCAATTGACAAACTTATATCTTTGTGTTCACTATGTGGCCAAATCTTTTGGTTTCAGTCATAAATCAGGTATAGTCTTGGTTCCCAAGAATGATACATGTAGTGGGAGATAAACCTAGAACGTTACCTTAGCTCAGGAAGGGCTTTAAATGTCTTTGGAGGTATTTGGATTTTATCCCACATGCAATGGGGAGTCATATAAAGTTATTTGAGAAGGTGAGGGACATGAGATGATTTGTACTTTCAGAAGCTAACTGTGGAGGCTGTTACAACTGGCAGCACATAGGCCGTATTGACTTGGGAGGCATTAAATAAACTAAAAACCCTCTAGGCTCATATTCCACCATTCAGCTAAATGCAGGGTTGAGTGTACCAAAGATCCCTGTGGTTTGGTTTGGTTTGGTTTGGTTTTCCCTACAGTCTGTGCTCTTTTATGTCTAAATCTACTAAAATGCTAACTACCATTCCTATTTTGGCTTAGCTTTGGCTCCAAATCCGATAGCCTCAAATTGAGCATTCCTTCTGTGTGTGGTGTGGGAACACAACTGAGGATTCTCTTTCTGTGCCAGAGATGAGGATAAAAGAAAATTGTCATTAAATTCAATTTGGCTGCTGTACTTTGCAAGCTCTATTCACTTCCCTCAGTGAAATGTGCCTCCTTCACACAGAACATTACTCAGCTACTTGTCTCCCAAAAAAGAGCGGGGCCACCTCCAGAGAGCCCTGATCGTACCATGCAACTACCACAAAGAGCACAGTGTGGCATGTAAAATACACTAGGGTGGAAGCGTTCAACGTCCCTCCTCCTCCCCTGCCCATGAAGGAGAATTCCATGTCTGCCTGTTCCCATCTTTGTTGTCCAGAATCAGAATCAAGGGTGAAGGGGGAATTGAAAGGAGCTGAGTCTAGCTGGATTTGATTTTCACTGGAAAAGGCTGAGGGTTAGGAATAGCAGAGAAAAGAGTAAGAGGCAAGAAAGACAAGGTCTGGGAAAGTCTGAGTCTGGAAGATTTTAGGTAGCTGGGGGATGCGGAATTGGGGGAGGGGAAGCTGGCAAGTGTGAGATATATGTATATGTCCATGAGAGAGAGTGACAGAGAGAGAGAGAGCGTGTGTGTGTGTGTGAGAGAGAGAGCGTGTGTGTGTGTGTGTGTGTGTATGTGGAAAGAGAGAGAGACAGAGAAAGAGAATGGAGTGGATTTTCGGAAATTTTTGCTGCATGTTATGAATGAAATCTCTCTGTAACAGTTTTTGAAAGACTTCAATAAAGATTACTAATGCTTTTCTATTATTATTGGTTGTTGGATTGGTGTTGCATTAACTGTGATGCTTGAGGTGTGGCCACATGGCAGCTTCATTTTATAGGGGTTATAGTAGAAATCTACCACCTGTCTGTCAGTTTGTCCTATTGTGATGGCTTGTATGTTGCTATAATACTGGAAGCTATGTCACCTGTATTTCAAATGCTGTCAGGGTCATGCATAGTGTACAGGTTTCAGTGGAGCTTCCGGATTAGGACAGACTAGGAAGAAAAGCCTGGTGATCTACTTCTGAAAATTAACCAATGAAAACTTTATGCATCACAACAAAGCATTGTCTGATAGAGTGTTGGAAGATGGGCCCTCCAGGTTGGAAGGCACTCAAAATACAACTGGGGTAAAGAGTTGCCCCTCAAAGTAGAGCCAATCTTAATGACCCAGATGGAGCAAAGCCTTCTGGACCTTCACTGGCTGATGTGGCATGACTCAAAATGAGAAGTAACAAATGAGAAGTAACAGCAGCAAACATCCAATGGATAAACATACCAATGATCATGAAGAGGTACAGGATCAGCAACATTTCATTCCATTATACATAGGGTTGCCATGAGTCAGAGTAGACTTGATGGCAACTACCAACAACATAGCAGAAATATTACATTTAGCAGTCCGTTTTAAAATAGGTCACTGCCTCACCTTGCTTAAATTAATAGATCTTATAATGAGAGGAGTGAAAAATGATCTTCTGAAAACATACAAGCTATCCTTAGAGGCTGATGCCTCCAAACAGATGTTCAGGAGTGTTAATGTTCAATTGTATAAGGCCCAATGGAGAGAGGGTAACACAGCAGAAAAGGCCCAGGCTCTGGAAGTGGGAAAACCCATGTTCAAATCCCAGTTTTCCCTCTTATTAATTGGAAAGCCGACAACTTACTTCTCTGTGCCTTAGATTCCTAAGATATACAGTAGTAAAGGTACAGCAAGATTAAGGATAATCTAGCATGTACCACATACATGGTAGGCATTTAATATGTAGTTATCGTTATGGTCTAGGTCCCTGGGGTGGCACAGTTTGTTCTCGACTACTAACCTAAAGGTTGGTGGTTCAACCCGCACTCCCCACAACCATGCCTCAAAAGAAAGGCCTGGCAAGTTGCTTCCATAAAGACTGCTGTTGTTAAGTGCCATAGAGTCAGTTCCGACTCATAGCGACCCTGTGTACAATGGAACGAAATATTGCCCTGTCCTGCACCATCCTCACAATCACTGCTATGTTTGAGCCCGTTGTTGCAGCCACTGTGTCAGTCGATCTCATTGAGGGTCCTCCTCTTTTTCACTGACCCTCTACTTTACCAAATATAGTCTCCTTCTCCAGGGATTGGTCCTTCCTGATAACATGTCCAAAGTAAGACAGAAAGTCTCGCCATCCTCACTTCTAAGGAGCATTCTGGTTGTAGTTCTTCCATGAAGATTACAGTCAAGAAAACCCTATGGAGCAGTTCTACTCTATAACAAATGGGGTTGCTATGAGTTGGAACTGACTTGATGACAATGGGTTGGGTTTTTTGGTTTATTTGTCTGCTTTTTTATCATTATGGCATCTTATGCCTTTGGCCTTCTTCTGTCTGCTCTGCCTCCCTCCTGGCCTAAAACAGTAACTGTAATTTAAACAGAGACAGAGGCACGGAACAGACCTTTGATCAGCTTTTTTTGAGGTAACCTATAAGATAAACCGTTGAAGGGGAGGTAAATGCTCTAGACACTCTAAAGGAAGTTATAGAATGTAAACCTAAAATGTAAGCCACTGATAAGAATGAGCTGAGGTACACACCAGCTAATCGCTAGTGAGGATTTGCAGAAAACCTCTTCCTGGCAGGCAGACATCCAAAACACCTGGGACCCAAATTTATTGTGCTGTCATCTTCCTAGAAATATGAAGTTTGCATAAGAGCTTTTCACTCCTGCTACTCAGTTTTCAACAACTTTATATGTCTAGCCTTTTGTATAAAACATTATTATTCTTAATCGTCTCATAATGTGGAAATCTCCACAGCCTTTTCATCATTTCCCCTACTGTGACCTCCCTCAAACAATGAAATGTCAACTGTTCTAGTGTCGGTTTCAGAAAACAAAGCAGACACCTTTTGAAGGCTTCCTAAAACCCACAGAGTTTATGGAAACTTACATCTTTATCCATTTCAGGAAGCTTAGCTCTAAGTATATTTGAAATCTTATCTTTTGATTAAAGGAAAATACATGCCTTTTCCAAAGAATACGTTGATATGGGTTAGAATTTACTAAATGGTAGAATAATTCTACCAGTTACATTCCTGCTATATCCTACTGAACTTCAGCTAGAGTCAAGTTTCCACCATTCATCGGGCCAAGTGAAGTTCTGTGAAGTGAGGTATTTCACAAAGCTCTGAAAGATACTATGAAGACACTGGCCAAAGGGAAGAAAAGGGAGATAAACTTAAAAAGTGAGTCTTTGCCTCTCCCTCTTTTTCGCAAGAGGTAAAATAGTCTACTGTTAGCAAGTATGTGTTCCATCTTCAACCAGGAACACATGTGTACTAGTAACAAGGAGAAGGGTGGCCTAAGCTTGGGATTTACCTCAGGTTTTACTAATTGTGTCATTCGCTTTATGGACCCACATGTCCTCAGGTGTAAAACGAATACTGTAGATCTAAGATAACCCTTCCATCTATAAAATTCTCTTTTCTTCAGATCACTTTCACCCTCATGGACTCAGACGTAAGATCAGATAAAACTTTTGTGATAGCTCTAGGGAGGGTTCAGCACTCAAAGGCAGCGTCTTAGTCACCCAGAGCTGCCATAATAGAAATACCACAAGTCGGTGACTTTAAAGAACAGAAATTTATTTTCTCACAGTTCTGGAGGCTACAAATCCAAATTAGGGTCTTGGCTGTGTCAGTTTCTTCTATGAGCCTTTTCTAGTTTCTGGTGGCTATCAGCAATTCATAGTGTTCCTTGACATTCCTTGGTGTCTGTCTTCTCCCTGTGTGTACCTCTGGGTGTATTCTGCTCTTTTTATAACCCAGAAGTGATTAGGTTTAGGACCCACCCTACTCTGGTATGGCCTCAATAACATAACAAAAGAAAGCCTCTATTTCCAAATGAGACCACATCTACAGGTACAGGGGACAGATCTTTGATACACACTTTTGCGGGGACACAATTCAATCCACAGCAGGCAGGACCTACAAATACGATCTATTTCAAATTATATTTCACATGCATACACACAATAGCTGTCTCAACCCAAATCTGGGCAAGAAAAAGCTTTAATCCCAAAACTCCAACTGCACACAAGGATTTCATGTATTCATCTCTTTTGCAACAAAGTCTAACGTCCGTGTAATGAAACAAAACCTAGCATGATCTCTAACGACCATTAAATTGAGTTTCATGATGTGGCTTTATTGTGCAATACCGACAAACCAGCAGAGTAAAGGGCTCCGTTTTTAAAACTCTGGTATGTTGAGACCTAAATTTGAGGTTTTTCTCTCTGGCAAACAGCTAATGGTATCACTAACACCTAAAGAAGAATGCAAGCATCTGCAGGCAGTCACCACGCTGCTTCATATGTCAGCAATTGTTACAGAAGAAACACAGACCTGATCCAGGGTCTTTGCCTTCTTGCCAGGAAATGATTTTCAACTACTTTGTTTTAACACCTTCACCCCTGAATTCCTTGTAACCACAGCTCAACTTAGGAGCTAAAATATACCTATTCATGCCTTTGTAAATCTCCATGTGTTTATAATTTGGGACTGCTATGTGAAAACACACTTTTCTATTTATCTTCAAGTCAAGCAGCTGGCCATCTTAATGGATTGGCTTCTCAACACCAGGCCAGTAAGACATACAGGCATGGATTCCAGGCATGGAAACCCCTCTGGCCATGCTTCCCAGATTTCCGGGGCCTCTGCTACTGCCGACTTCTTGATCAATAGATGGTCAGTGGCCTGTCAACCCCCTGACAAAGTCCAAACCTGCGTAGAATTCTGTTGATCTCTTGAGGGATTCTCTTGTCTGTCCTTAGTCCTGAGCATCAGGAGCATCAGGGAGGAGAAGGTGTCACGTGAAAAATATACTCACACAGAAAGTCTGCATCTATACTGACCCACACCTCTCCCATCTTCAAATCTACTACTTCTTTGATGTCAAACTACCAAAAAGTTGCAAGAATAATACAATGACACCTGTGTACTTGTCATCTGTTGTTGTTGTTAGGTGCCGTTGAGTCAATTCTGACTCATAGTGATCCCATGTGACAGAGTAGAACTGCCCCCATAGGGTTTTCTAAGCTGTACTCTTTACGGGAGCAGATTGCCAGGTCTTTCTTCCCTGGAGCCATTGTGTGGGTTAGAACTGCCAATCTTTGAGTTAACGGCCGAGTGCTTAACTGTTGCGCCACCAGGGCTCCTACTCTTCATCTAGGTCCAACATGTTGCCACATTTCCTTTCTCTCTCTCTCACTCTGTGTATGTGTATATAAAATTGTACACTGTGTGCACAGTCTATGACAAAGACTTTTCTTTTTATTGAACAGTTTGAGAATTAGTTGCACACATGACACATCACCTCGAAACAATCTAGCATGTGTCTCCAAAGAACGAGGGTATTTTCCAACATACACGGGACAGTTACCACACTCAGGAAATTCAACACTGAGAGAATACCATTATCTAGTATTCAATCCCTTTCAAATTTCCCCAATTGTTTCCATAATGTCTACTACAGTTGTTTTTTCTCAATCAAGGATCAATTCAAGGATCACACATTGCATTTGACTGTCATATCTTCTTAACCACCCTCAATTTAGAACAGTTTTCCAGGCTTTTGGGAATGTGGGTGTCTTTAACGACACTGATGCTGTTAAATAGTGAAGACCCATTGTTTCACAGTGTCCCTCAATTTGGACTTGTCTGATTGTTTCATCAGGATGGATTTAGGCTAAATATTTTGGCAGGAACTCTATCAAGATGATTAATTTCTCACTGCATCACAAGGAACCCAGTGATGTGTGGATGCATTATAGATATTGGTAAGCTTGATCATAGCCAAGTAACTGCTTAAAGCCACAGTGTCTTAACATGAGTACTAAACAATTAATAAACCTTTAATTTCAACAGTTGTTCAAAATCTTACTCCCCAAAGCATATTTCAACACAGCTAACTCTTCTCTTGCTAGTATATTAACTTATTTTCTCCTATGCCCAGAGATGCTACCTGTATTCTGTAATAAACTTTTTTTTTTTCCTCCAGTTGCTGTAGACTTGATTCAGACTCATGGAGACCCCATATGTTTCAGAGTAGAACTGTGTTCCATAGGGTTTTCAAGGCTGTGACCTTTCAGAAGCATATTGCCAGGCCTTTCTTCTGAGGCACCTCTGGGTGGGTTTGAACCACCAACCTTTTGGTTAGTACTCAAGCAATGTGTAAAGAATAACATCTGATCTACGGTAAGAAATAATATAAATTGTTTGTATCATCCAAGGACTCCAATAAAAGATCACAACAGACTATAAACAAAGGAGGTGGGTTTCGTGTTGGATCTTGATAAGTGGATAAGATTTTGCCATGAAGAACAGGAGGAATGTATTGCATGCACAAGAAGTATCATGAGAAAAGGCATCACACATGGGAGTGAATAGTGTTTGGAGAACTGTGAGTCAACTGTAATAGCCCAGGCAAGAGATGAGGATGACCTCCTCTAGGGCAGCAGCCAAGGAAATGCAGACAAGCAGACAGATTGGAGAAAGTTGCCAAATTCTCAGCTGGCTAAACTAGGGCAACTGCACATCTATGATGCCTTCACTGACATTGGGAAATAGGTGGAGGGATGTGGTCATTTAAGTCCCACTTAAATATGCTGAGTTCAAGGTGCTGGTAGGACTTCCAGATGGAGAAGTGCAATAGGCAGGACAACAGGTCTAGAGGTCAGGAGAGAGGACTTGGCTAGAAATGATGATTTGGAGTCAGTGTTAAGAAGACTTGAAGTCATGAAGACAGAGAGGAACACAAATGCAGAAAGGCTGACAAGAGAACCCTGGCAGAACATTAACATAATAGGGGGAGGGTTCTGCTTCCTGCCAGGGGCCAAAATTGTACACTGGTTTTGGGAAATGTTGACTTGGAGGTAATTGGGGGACAATAAATGGGTTTGAGCAGGTTTGTAGATTTGGGAATCATTAGTGAATGGGCACTAACTGACTCTACACAGGAAAGTGTTTTTTGGACTAAAGATAATAAATTGGTAAAGAAGATATGTGATATAGGATGAAAATAAGTGAATAAGTGTTAGCTGCAAAAGGGTGAGAACAAAAGAAAACAGGATGAAAAAAGTGGAAAGGAAATTCAAGACAAAAAAAGAAAAAGGAGGAAGTCAAGTACATAGATGGAAGGAAAGCAACGGAGTCCCCCTTGCTTTCTTGCATCAAACTGTCTGCCTGCTCCCAAAGTTGAGTCATATATGTAAAGAACAATAATTGATCTGCGCTAAGAAACCATACAAAAATAAATGCAAGTGTCCCAAACCTCATGTTGCTAAAATTATTTATGATTCACATTTTAAATTGTTTCAGCAGCCCTAGTGGCACAGTGGTTAAGAGCTCAGCTGCTAACCAAAAGTTCAGCAGTGCAAATCCACCAGCAGCTCCTTGGAAACCCTATGGAGCAGCTCCACTCTGTCCGATAGGGTCGCCCTGAGTCAGAATCAACTCAACGGCAACAGGTTTGGTTTTTGGTTTGGGTCACTCCTATAACATCAAATCCCAGAACTCCAAGGTCAGGCGATGCCACAAGCTGAAGGGCCAAACAGATACTTGTCAGGGGCATTAAGACCATGGCTTTAACATTGGGAAGAAATTCATTTAATAACATTTTAAAATAAATAATATATATATATGTTTTAATATGTATGATACAATACACATGTATTCTTTAGTTTTCAATTACTCAAATCCATTCCTTCCAAATTTATTTATTTATTTTATTTACTTAGCTTACTGGCTACATGACTGCCAATAAAATTGGAAGGATTTTTAATGACGAATCACCAACTCACTACTAACCAGAAAGGGAAACAAAATGCATCCACAGAAACAGCAATTTTTAAAATAAAGAAAACATCCATTTCATTTCAACTTGCTGAAACCATACACCATATCACCACGACCGCCACAGTTCTCAAACACAATTGAATTTTTGTCACATCTAATTTCAATTAGTCATCATGATGTGGCTAAGAAGCTTGTGAACAACAATCAGTAAGGTCTACGTAGGATCCTGCCTAAATTCTTGACAGTTTTCTAATTGTTTTCTGTAAAACCACACGTACAAAAGGCGGTTACAATGGAAACAGTCAGTCATTACCAGGCCAACATCCTCAGCTCTGTGTGTGTGTATGTGTGTGTATGCATGTGTGTGTGTGTATGTGTGTGTGTGCATGTGTGTATGCATGTGTGTATGCATGTGTATGTGTGCATGTGTGTGTGCATGTGTATGTGTGCATGTGTGTGTGCATGTGTGTGTATGCATGTTTGTATGTGTGTGCGTGCATGTGTGTATGCATGTATGTGTGTATGTGTGTGTATGTGTGTATGTATGTGTATGCGTGTGTGTGCATGTGTGTGTATGCATGTGTGCATGTGTGTGTGCATGTGTATGTGTGTGCATGTGTGTATGCATGTGTGTGTATGTGTGTGTATGCATGTGTGTGTGCATGTGTGTATGTATGTGTGTGTATGTGTGTGTGTGTATGTGTGTGTATGCATGTGTGTGTACCCACACGCAGCTGCATGTGTGCATCAAGTTCCTTCCAGAACTAAGAACTGGTTGTCTTCCTAATTGTCAACCTTTTTCCTTTCTTTACACAAAAGGCCACACTAATTCAAGCAATTAAAATAAGTTGCCAATAATTATGAACTACATTAATGCATGGAAAAAAAAAAAAACCTGCTTCTCACCACATTAGCTTTATCCGTTTTACACGGGTAGGTTCAGAGGGTAATGGCTTTCCTTAAGCAGTTCTCCAGGCAACATTAAGATCACCTTAGTACTTGTCCTTGACACGCACACGTAAAAATTGTTCAATGGGTTTATGTTTTATTGAGTATATTTTCACACACACACACACAAAAAAAAGATTTCCTTAGTACTCCATGTCTTTCGAACACAGTAGTTGGTCTACAAATGTGGTAATTAAACACAAAGTAGATTTTTAAGATTGAAAACAGCAATTTACATGAAAGTGCTGCTGGTTAATCATGAAATCTTTCTCCTACCTCCCACCTCCCACTCCCAGTCTAGGGGAATGCAATGAAGAACTGAAAGCAGAAAACCATAATTACAATCACATTCCTTCCCCGGGGACAACCTAATTATCAGCCTCTCACCTCAAAACAAATTTACCTCTTTAGAATGAAGGTTCTTATCACTTACGGGAAAAATGCAAACAAAGATTAAGCTGCCATTTAGGCATCACTGCAATTTTTCATTTTTAAGTGATCTCTTAGTTTAATGGATTCAATGCGTTCTCATTCAAGTGAAATATGTATTGCAGGAGAAAACTGTAATAAATGGAAGCATCATGACCCTTAGGTTAGAGCAAAGGAATATTGGAAAATAAATCTCAATTCTGGATACTCACCAATCCTGCAATGGGGGTAGGCAATCTATTGATCTTTTTAACAAGTCCTGGCTTTATAGCATTCAGCAACCTGTCATGAAAAAGGCAGAACGTCAAGTGAGACATAAAGCAAGATGGATCACACAAATCACCTTTATCCAGGGCTATAGCTAAATTGCTGAATAGGAAAAGCAATGAATTTAAAGCATCTAGTAAATCTCAATAATCTATTAGCCTTCATGCATACAAGTCAAAAGCCTTGCCAACATCAAGTTTACCCATGGCAGGTGAGGTTTTAGAACTTGGAAGAAAGAATGGACACTGGATGGTACTTCAAGACACAGGACAGGGTTTTGAGTTGTGTTGTGGCTGGTAGAGAATTGCCCAGGATTGGAGCCAGGTATTACTATGCAGGTAAGGCCTGTTTTCAATTCTCCTGTCTAAGGCAAGAGTCTCTCCAGGGATTCACTAAGTCCAGAGGCCAGCATCTATCTTTGCAAGTAATTTGCCAAGACTAATTCTATCTCCAGAGCCTGGACTGTTCATTGATTGAGAAGAGTGGCTTGTTAAATGTGGCTGAGCTTCACTTAAGAAGGGGAAGAACGCGTTTAGCAAGAGGTTAACCAATCATGTCCTAAAGATTTTAAGGAAGGCAGACCATAATTCCCAAGATACAAAAGATATCTGAGCAAAAGATTTTCCAGGTTAAAGGTTGAAATCATGTGAAGATGGTAATATAAGGTAGGGAATGCAGGAGAAACAACTGTATGTGCTTGTCTTCAGGAAACAGCAATTCAGAGTAAAGAGGAATAAAAAATACAACTTAGAAAACTAAAACATGGTTAGTATCACGGTAGTGCAGCAGAATGTAACATATGCAAAACAGATTACTCTTAAAGGAATGATTGAACGTAAAGGGCTGTAGAGTGGAAGCATTTATTCCCACATTTAGGAATTAGAGAAGCAAATCAGGTAAGTTATCTGAGGGTACAGTGCAAGGAGAAACTTGGGGCAGGAATTTACTATAATTTGGGAATCAGCAAACTATGACCCATGGGCCAAATCTGACCCAATGCCTGTTTTCATAAATAAATTTTACTTAGACACAGCCATGCCCATTTATTTACATAATGTCTACAATCTGCTTTTGCACTACAATAGCAGATCTGAGTAGCTGTAACAGACATTATAGCACACCAAAAAAAAACCTCTGCTATTGAGTCAATTCTGACTCATGGCAAACCCCATGTGCGACAGAGTAGAACTACCCCATAGGGTTTGCTTGGCTGTGATCTTTATGGAAGCAGATGACTAGGCTTTTCGTACAGCTACTGGGTGGTTTCCAACCACCAATCTTTAGGTTAGTAGTCCAGTACAGACTGTTTGTGCCACCCAACGACCTTTATGGCCCACAAAGCATAAAATTTTTATTATCAGAAAAAGTTTGCCAACCTCTGTTATAATTCATCCAATCCAAGAATCTAGTAAATTCTGAACAATCTATGCTTGATAGATTTCTATAGGTCAGTTATATAAGACTCTTTGGAATAGTTTAATGATTAGTCTTGATTTTACATTGTATTTAATTTTGACACCTCTGTTAATATATTAATCTGTTTTGGAAGAAGTAGTCCGAATGTTCCTTAGAAGCGAGGATGGCAAGACTTCCTCTCACGTACTTTGTGGACATGCTATCAAGAGAGACCAGTCCCTGAAGGACATGATGCTTAGTAAAGTAGAGGGTCAGCAAAAGAGAGGAAGACCCTCAACGAGATCAACTGACACAGTAGCTGCAACAATGGACTCAAGCACAGCAATGATTGTAAGGATGGTGCAGGACCGGGCAGTGTTTTGTTCTGTTGTATGCAGGGTCACTATGAGTTGCAACCAACTCAACAGCACCTAACAACACTAATATATTGGGAAATACCTCTGCAGTGGTTATAACTATACTTGGGAAGATATTCTGTTTTTGCACCAAGGTGTGATTGCCTGTTCTTGGTAACTTTCAATGCAATTTCAACATGCTGCCACCAACTGGTAACATTCAGGATGGACATGTGCCTTTTTGTCCACTAAAATTCAGGATGGCTGCTTTTTTGATGAGCCCATTTAGCTTTAACTGTGCACTTAACATTTAATATTTAAATGCTATTTTGGAATTATTGGTTTTTCCAGCTGAAAGGCAGCTTGTTCATTCTCCTCATTTTATAGTTGAGAAAATTGAGGCCTGAGAAGGATCTGCGGGACAGTCAGACCTAGAAACCAGATTTCCTGGATTAGTTTTCTTTCTCAGGTGGTATTAATGTCCCGCATCATGTGGTTTAAAATAAACAAAGAGACATGATGCTTCTAAAGACACGATGCCTCCAAAGCAAAGAGGTGCCTTGAAAGAAAGGCCTGGGTCTACCTCCGAAATATCAGCCATTGAAAACCCTATGGAGCACAATTCTACTCTGACACACATGGGGTCACCACGAAGTCAGAACTGACTTGACTACAACTGATTGGTTTTTGGTGGTACCTGTATACATGACCTTGTTTGGAAATAGGGGGTTCCTTTAGTTATGCTAATGAGGTCATGCCTGAGTAGACAGGATCCTAAATCTAATCACTTCTGAGTTATAAAAAGACCAGAATAGACACAGACACACACACACGGGGAAGAAGAAGATCAACGACAGAGACAGGAACACCAAGTAATACCAGCTGCTACTAGAAGCTGAAATAGACAAGGAAGGTCCTCCCCCTAGAGCTACACCATGAATTCTCACTTCTAGCCTTTTGAACTGTGAGAAAATAAGCTCTGTTCTTTAAAATCACTCACTTAAGATACAGTTTGTTACAGCAGTGCTAGGGAAACTAAGACAAGTCGTAACCAAGCCTCCTCACTAAAGGCAACCTTTAAGAGTTTCAAAGGATAATTTATTAATATACATATGTTATTGTTACGTGTAGTCGAGACGATTCCTACTCATAGTAACCCTATAGGATAGATCAGAACTGCACCATAGAGCTTCCTAGGCTGTAACCTTCATGGGAACAGATTGCCAGGTCTTTTTTCCAGCAGAACAGCTGATGGGTTCGAACCACTTACCTCTCAATTAGCAGCAAATTGTTTAACCACTATGCCACCAAGGATTCTTAACAGACATATAATTGTCTTTAAAAAGACAGACGTAGCATATTACACACATTGTCCATCTTACGTCTTGTTTTTCTCCTAACAATCTATCCTGGAGGTGGAATGATTTACCTCAGAGATTGATGCCTTATCAATATATGGAGCTTTGTCCTTTTTAAGGAGCCCTGGTGGTACAATGGTTAAGCACTCAGCTGCTAACCAGAAGATCAGTGATTGAAACCCAAGTTGCTCCGTGGCAGAAAAGACTTCGCAATCTGCTCCCATAAAGATTACAGCCTAGAAAACCCTATTGGGGCAGTTCTGCTCTGTCACATAGGGTCGCTATGAGTGAAAAATCCACTTGGCAGCACCTAACAAGCCCTTTTTAATAGCTGTGGACTACTGTAGACTGATTTGGAGTTGGCAGAGGGGGTAAGAATCTCAACTCTGAAATCCAGCTGACTGAATTAAAGCCCAGCTCTGCCATTTACAAGGGGGGTAATCTGGGGCAAGTCCATTAACCTCAGTTTCCTCTACTGTCAAACAGAAACACAACGGTATCAATTGCATAGGTGTCAATGAGGCTTAAATGAGATAAAATATGTAAGAAGCTAGAACAGAACCTGGCACATAATAAGTTCTCTATAAATATTTCCCCATATTTGTGTGTAAGTTATTCAATTTATAGTGTATTAAATCAACCACTTTCCTAAAAATTTTAGATTTTTCTAATTAAATAAAATTGCTACCAGATTCCAAGCATTGTTGCTAATTGACCAAAGTTAGCCTTAATGCATTCTAGGATTAGAAAAAATAACAAAAACTGTACCAAAAATTCATCATTTAAGAATTCCATTAATATCCTTAGTAATCATGGCACCAGTAACTCCTATTTTTATACACATTTAGATATTTTTAAACAGTCTTAAATACTTCATTGTATTCTTCCTCTGTAGAATTATAGTTACATGGCAGAAACCTTCCTTGACAGATGAAGTTTAAAAAAAAAAACAACTATAATACTAGACCTTAATTAGATAAGTAACAAAAACTCTGATCTCTCTCAAGTTGTTTTATCATAAATTTTTTTTAAAAAAAGTGCTCTTAAATATTTGGAATGTTTTCAAGATCCAGGCACTGTATTTTTTTTTTTTTCATGTAAACATTGCTCTAATTCTATACAGTACACAATGATAAAACATTTAATTCACATTGTAGAAGTGCCCAACACCTGCTTATCTTGTATTTTGTATTAAACTGAGAACATTTTTTATATGTATTAGGAATCAGGAACCCTGGTGGCATAGCAGTTAAGAGCTATGGCTGCTAACCAAAAGGTCAGCAGTTCAAATCCACCAGCCACTCCTTGGAAACTCTTGGTGACAGTTCTACTCTGTCCTGTAGGGTTGCTATGAGTCAGACTAGACCCAATGCAATGAGTTGGTTAGTTTACTAGGAATCAGAGGAGAAGATCAACAACACAAGTACAAGAAGGATCAAGGATGTTCACTTGCAATTTTATTTAAAACTACTATTGCCCACCTTTGGAAATTAAAATACAAATGCTTTCAGTAAATACGTCTTGATGACATGCTTTGAAGTGGTAGTGTTGTGATGGTGGTGGTGATGATGATGATGGTGATATATTTATGTACCTTTTGAGATGGATTATCCCTTAAAACTCCTGTCCTGTAGAGTAGGTCATGAATTTGTTCCATCATTTTTGCCAAAGAAAGACGTCATCCCACACAGATGGAAAGATTTGCCCAAAGACAAACACAGCTAGCTCATGGCAGGACTGGGGCAGTATTCTGTAACTTAGGCTAGTCACTTTATTCCACAACTTGGTACTCTAGAATGCTGAGCTTCAGTATGTGTCAACAAAGCACAACCCCCCAAACACACAGAAAACAAACAAAAAGCAAAAGCCCAAACAAACACTATCTAAATATAATGGGAAAACATCAACATCAGGTGGGAATAAAAGAAAAATGGAGGAGGGTGTCTGCTGGGAAATGGTTAACTATAAGGCACAACAGTCCTGAGTTTTGTCTCTGGATGGTATACAACATCATCATCAGGAATTCCAGAAGAAAGTAGACAGTCATTCACTTGCCGACAGCTCCCCACTCAGCAGAACCCAACACCAATTTTCCACTTGCGGTCAGTGCTCCCCAAAACCCAGAGCCAAACGGCCTTGACAGGTAGTTTACCCTCTCTGCCTGGCAACAGAGCATGTTTGTGCTCTTCTAAAGATGTCCCTGAGAGACTGGCATAATTCTACACAACAACAACAACAAACAAATTAGGCATTTGTACCATTCTACATCTTCTATGCTAAATTTATCGCAACTACAAACAGAAATAAAGATAATAAAAAATACCAAAGATGTAAGAGCTAATTAGAATGATCTATTTACAGATAGATCCATATCCAACAATAATAAGTGCCTACTGTGTGTTGTTTAACACTGTAAGCATAGAAAAGGCAGTAGTAAACAAGACAAAGTTCCTGCTGTCTTGGAGCTTATAATCTTGGAAAAGGTGATTGGGTGGGGCAGTGGGGGTTCACAGAAAATAAGTAAATAAATGAGAAGAAAAAATCAGATGGCATAACCAAAGCAAAGACCAGTACAGACACAGAAGAGGTGGGTGGTACTTTAATTGGGAGGTCAGAAGGCGGCTCTAGGGAGGTAATTTTAATGATACAAAGGTATTAGCCAAGAAGAGATTTGAGGACAAGAGTTCCTGGTTGACTGAACACTTAGTGTAAAGGCCTTTAGGCAACAGTGGGCTTGATATCTTCCAGGGACAACAAAAGGCCAATATAGCCCAGCAGAGTGAATGAGGCATATGACTTGAGATCAAGTGGTAAGTAAAAATCAGGCCCAGGTAACGTGTCTGAATCTTTTACTTAGTACAATGTGAAGCATTGTTTTTAAGACAGAAACTGAGATGATCTGATCTGTATTTTCAGTGCAAATGAATACATATATATACTCATATATATAATAGAGCACAAAGGAGGCACAGTCATAGAAGCTTCCTAAATCCATTGCCATCGAGTCGATTCCAACTCATAGTGACCCTATAAGACAGAGTAGAACTGCCCCATAGGGTTTCGAAGGAGTGCCTGGTGGATTTGAACTGCCAACCTTTTGGTTAGCAGTCAATCACTTTAACCACTACACCAGAAGCTTCCTAGACACATTCAAATACCTTGAGGGACCAAGTTACTGGGGCTGAGGGCTGAGGACTATGGTCTCAAGGGACATCTAGGCCAATTGGCATAGCATAGTTCATAAAGAAAATGTTCTATATCCTACTTTGGTGAGTAGCATCTGGGGGTCTTAAAAGCTTGCGTGCAACCATCTAAGCTATGTCTATTGGTCCCATCACGTTCGGAGTAAGGGAGAATGAAGAAGATCAAAGACACAAGGAAAATATTAGTCCAAAGAACTAATGGACCACATGACCACAGCCTCCACCAGCCTGAGCCCAGAAGAACTATATGGTACCTGGCTATCACCCCCAACCACTCTGGCAGGGATCACAATAAAGGTTCCCAGAGAGAGCAGGAGAAAAATGTAGAACAAAATTCAAATTCACAAAAAAAGACCAGACTTCTTGGTCTGACAGAGACTGGAGGAACCCCCAAGACTATGGCCTCCAGGCACCCTTCTAACTCAGAACTGAAGACACTCCGAAAGTTCACCTTTCAGTCAAAGATTAGAAAGGCCTATAAAACAATAACACACATGAGGAATGTGCTTCTTAGATCAATCAAGTATATGAGACCAAATGGGCAACACCTGCCCAAAAGCAAAGACCGAGTGGGCAGAAAGGGACAGGAAAACTGGATGAATGGAAATTGGGAACCCGGGGTGGAAAAGCGGAGAGTGTTGACACACTGCGGGGATTGCAACCAATGTCATGAAACCATTTGTGTATAGATTTTTGAATGGAAAACTAATTTGCTTCTGTGAACTTTCACCTAAGGCGCGCACACACACACAAAGATCATCATATGCAAACAGGTATAGAAATAAAACTACACCTATATGCATACAGAAAATTTTTCTTATTAAAAATGATGAGAATCAAAAGTACAAATAGATAAAAACATTACAAATAACTTACAACACACAGCTTGATGAAGTGGAACAAAAAAAAAAAACAGTTGATTCTGACTCACAGCGACCTCATGTGTTTCAAAGTAGAACTGCACTCCATAGGGCTTCAATGGCTATGACCTTTCAGAAGTAGATTGCCAGGCCTTTCTCTCAAGGAGCCTCTGGATGGATTTGAACTGCCAAACTTTCGGTTAGTAGTTAGGTGCTTAACCATTTGTGCCACCCAGGGACTCCACGATGAAGTGAAAGGAGCCGTGAATTTGGATTCAGGAGAATAGGTTTTAATAGTGAAATCTAACAGGCATTTGCTATGAACTACTAGGAAGTCACTTGATCAGAGTTACAGCTTTTTCTTCAATAAAATGGGGATTGAAAAAAAACCCACCCTCCATCCAGGTTGCGATGAGGATTCAGTGAAGCAACCTGTGTTACCAGCATTTTGTAAATGGAAACTTGCAGATTCACACCCATTTTAGTACACTGCCCATATGAGAATCCCTTTTGGCTAGGTAATGCTAGTATTTTAGTTTCAAGTTTTCCATTAGCCAGCTGCCAAAGACCAAAGTAAGTTTTACTTATTATTTTCTGGCTACCTTTGTATAAAAATATCACATAAATGAATCAAGCCAACAAATGCATATAGCTTGCCTAATTAATATCTGATGAGAAACAACTAGGAACAGGAAGAAAAGATACAATCCTGGCTAAACCTCCGTTATGGAAACAGTTACTGACACTGAAGGTAAGCAAAAATACATGTGTTTCTTATGATACAAGTTAAACAATGTTTCCTAAACTCTTATACTCTAAACCTAAAACACACCGTGACCTATTCAAGCAGGCTATTCCATACCTTCCTTCATGTACTCAGCAAATATTTACTGAGCACGCACAATGTTCTGGCCCAAAGTTGGATACTAGGGATACAAAGAAAGACAAGGGAGAAATCCCAGGTCTCTCCTGCATGGGGCATGCTCACAATTTACAGACCTTTAGTATATAAGGAAACCCTGGTGGCGTAGTGGTTAAGAGCTATGTCTGCTAACCAAAAAGGTTAGCAGTTCAAATCCATCAGGTACTCCTTGGAAACTCTATGAGGCAGTTGTACTCTGTCCTATAGGGTCACTATGAATCAGAATCAACTAGATGGCAATGGGTTTTCTTTTTTTTTTAGTATATCAAAACAAAACAAAACAAAACAAAAAAACCCGTTGCCACTGAGTCTGTTCTGACTCATAGCGACCCTATAGGACAGAGTAAAACTTCCCCATAGGGTTTCCAAGGAGCAGCTGGTGGATTCGAACTGCCAACCTTTTGGTTAGCAACCGAGCTCTTACTCATTGCACCACCAAGGCTCCTCTTTAGTATATAACACCAGTAAACTCGAAACCTACGGGAAGTCCAGAAGAACTTGGCACATATGTGGCTTGTTGTCATACTACGGAATGCACACCCATCTTGAGTTTTTTGAGAAGGTGAATTAATGACACATTCTGTACATATTCTAAGGATAATAATTCTTAAAAGATTAAAGATTAGATTCCTTAAAGGTACAATTGGTAAGATGATCAGGTATAACTCTGATGTTATGATTCAACCACAGACTACATTTTATAACTCCTCGTACCCTTCATATCCAGTGTGTGGTAGCCTCTCAAGGGCCACTGGTGGTTCAGTGGTAGAATTCTTGCCTTCCATGTAGAAGACCTGGTCCAATTCCCAGCCAATGCACAACCACCACCATCTGTCAGTGGTGGTTTGCATTTTGCTATGATGCTGAACAGGTTTCAGTGGAGCTTCCAGACTAAGATAGACTAGGAGAAAAGGCCTGGCAATCTACTTCCAAAACTCAGCCAATGAAAACTGTATCTATGGAAAATAACACCTATGGCAATTGGTTTTAAATTGCTGAATGATCTCTCACAGCTGGGAAGGGAAACTAAGATGGCCAATAGAAACTGCTCATTAGCGCCCCTTCTCAAACGGCACCCAGGGGACCACACCTTAGTTACACCTCTGTGTGGATCACAATGGTCTGATCTGTAAGCAGTCACAGGGATGGCCCATGTCTGGGCAGTGTTTCCTTCCATTGTGCATGGGGTTGCCATGAGTTAGGGGCTAACTTGAAGGCAGATAATAATAACAACCGCAGCTTCTCAATTATTGTTTAATGGTTATAAAATATAAAGTGAAGAAATCTTTTTTCTATTTGCATTTTTTAAAAACATATCTGAAATCTCTACTCAGGGACAGAGAGGTTGTGTTTCATACCAGTTCTTCCATCAGCCAGTACAAATGCTCTTCAAGAGGCACAGCACCAAGAATGCTGCTATGAAGGATACATTACTAGACCATCCAGACATTAGGAATTACATCATTGAGTGGTGTATTTGTTATTGGACTGTAATACAAACATAAAAAGCAATATTTTTTTTTATATTTTATTGTACTTCAGGTGAAGGCTTACAGAACAAATAGGTTCTCATGAAACAGTAGTACACATGTTGTTTTATGACATTGGTTAACAACCCCACAACATATTAACCCTCTAAATTCTCGACCTTTTTTTTTTTTTTGGTGAAAATACACATAGCCAAAGATACACTGTTTCAAAAATTTCTTCATACACAGTTCAGTGACATTGACTACGCTCTTCCAATTGTGCTATTACTCTCACTTAAGATGAAGGCTTGCAGAACAAAATAGTTTTTCATTTAACAGTTACTACAAATGTTGCCCTATGACAATGGTTAACAATCTCACAACACATCAACAGTATCCTTACTCCACCTTGTGTTCCCTATCACCAGCTTCCTTGCCCCCTTCTGCCTTCTGGCCCTTGTCACTGGACTCCTGTACCTCGTTAGTCTCATTTGGTTTTACGGGGCTGTCCACTCCCAGGCCGAACAGTGAACCTCAGAGGTAACTTCACCACTGAGCTAAAAGGGTGTCTGGAGGCCATACTCTCGAGGTTTCTCCAGTCTCCTTTAGGCCAGTAAATCTGGTCTTTTTTTTTGTGTGAGTTAGAATATGCTCTACATCCTTCTCCAGCTCCATCCAGAACCCTCTGTTGTGATCCTGGTCAGAGCAGTCAGTGGTGGTAGCCGGGCACCATCCAGCTGTACTGGACTCAGTCCGGTGGAGGCCTTGGTAGCTGTGGACAATTAGTCCTTTGGACTGATCTTTTCCTTGTATCCTGTTCTCTTCATTCTCCCTTGCTCCCGAAGGGATGAGACCAGTGAAGTATCTTAGATGGCCGCTCACAGGCTTTTAAGACCCCAGACACTACTCACCAAGGTAGAATGTAGAGCATTGTCTTTATAAGCTGTGTCATGCCAATTGAGCTAGATGTTCCCTGAGACCATGGTCCCCACAGCCCTCCGCCCAGCAATTCAGTCCCTCAGGGAGTTTGGATGTGTCTTGGGGCTTCCATGACCTTTCCTTGTACAGGTTGTGCTAGTTTCCCCTGTATTGTGTACTGTCTCACCCTTCACCCAAGATACCACTTATCTATTATTGCCTATTTACTATTTCCCCCCCACCCCTCCCATCCCTGGTAACCAACAAAGATTGATAACATTAAAAAGCAATATTTTTAAGGATTGCAAAATTTATCTTACTCTACAAGTCATTTAGTTCAGAAATTCAATTCTTGTATTTATCCTAGAGTTTGAGGGAGATCAGAGAAGCTATCTAGACCTTCAACACAAGGTTGAGAAGTTCACGATTAATCTCTTGGGAAATCACTTTATTCTTTGCAACAAGAGATTACATCATCATCTCATTAGCTTGGTTTGCACAGCTGCAATGGGCATTATGATCACAAAATTACCCACTTTGTGTCCCTTTTAATTTGGCTCAATAGTGTTTTTCTATGTGGTTTCCTTGATCACTTTCTAGGTTTGACTGTGTACCCTGGATGAAGGTGTATGCAGTTTTGTATAATCCAACATGGGAACAGTTTTTGAACCTAAGCATGAGAGCAATATGACCTTGATCATAAACCTATTACAGATGTCATTTTTAAATGTTTTTTTCTTAGAGTCGCCTTGGCAAAACCAGGAAAATTAACAAACCCTCAGAGGAAGAAAAATTTACTAAAAATACAGGAAAAAGTGAAACTTGAACCAAAGAGGAGTTTCATAGGAACTAAATAGTGACAGAATGTAAACTGTCATCATTAATATCTACCAAATGTTTGTAGAGTTCTGCACATTGTACCAAATATGTGAAGTATAGGTCTTACATAAGCCACTTGCCGTGGACATGCCTAAAGGAGAAATTATGGGAGTGTTAGAAGGTCTTTGTAACTTGGGATTCCAAGAAGTTGGGCCTGACCCTGTGAATTCTAAGGCTCAATAGTGCGGTTGTTATTCTAATACAAATCTTGTGACAGAGACCGCTCACCAAACTCCTCTCCCTTCCCTCCTGGGCACACAGCTAGGTTATATTTCCCAGCCTCCTTTGCAATTTGGTGTAGCTGTAGACCAGAGCTCTCGGCAATGGAGCACGGGCAGAAGTAACATATATCACATTCAGGCCTGTCCCTGACAGCCCTCCCAAGCAATTCTTCACTCCATTTCTTCTCCTTCATTTACTAGTTAGATCTTGACACCCAGGATACCTTGGAAACCATGTGTTGAGGATGTAGTCCCCACTAGCTGTACCAAACCCTACCTGCTGCCAAAATTGGGCTTTACAAAAGTGAGAAATAAATTTCCACTGTATTCAACCACGGAAATTTAGAGGTTTGTTAGTTATAGCACCCAGCGTTATCTTAACTATTACAGCTCTCCAAGAAAAACCAAATCAAACCAAATCAAACCAAACCCATTGCTGTCGAGTCAATTCCGACCCGTAGAGACCCTATAGGACAGAGTAGGACTGCCCTATAGGGTTTCCAAGGAGTGGCTGGTGGATTCAAACTGCTAACCTTTTGGTTAGCACCCAAGCTCTTAACCTCTTTGCCATCAGGGCTCCAGGAGGCCTTTTTCCAGTAAAGAGGACTTACTGTGGACATGTCACCCAGGAAAGACCAATCGCTAGAAAAGAACATCATGTTTGGTACAGTAGAGGGTCAGCAAAAATGAAGGAAACCCTCAATGAAATGGACTGATACAATAGCTCCAACAATGGACTCAAATATACTTATGATCATGAAGATGGTACAGGACTGGGCAACATTTCACACTGTTATACATAAGGTCACTAAGTCACAGCTGACTCAGTGGCAACTAACATCGACCTTGCCAAACTGTACCCAAGAAAATCCTGCCGGAAAATGCAAAATTAACCACTTAGGCATGTCCTTTCCCCTGGATCTCGCTAGGAAGACAGCAGGAAGGAGAAGAGCTAAAATTTGGAAGTAGGGCCTCATTGACATCATAAACAAATAGACTCATTTTTATTTTCCTACATTTGCTAGGGGAAAAAAAAAAACTCTTCTAGAGGGACCAAATTACTGGGCTGAGGGCTGGGGACAATCGTCTTGGAGGACATATAGCTCAATTGGTATAACATAGTTTATAAAGAAAATGTTCTACATCCTACTTTGGTGAATAGAGTCTAAGGTCTTGAAAGCGTGTGAGCGGCCATCTAAGATACTCCACTGGTCTCACCCCATCAGGAGCAAGGGAGAAAGAAGAAAACCAAAGACACAAGGGAAAGATTAGTCAAAAGGACTAATGGATCACAACCACTACAGCCTCCACCACACTGAGTCTAGCACAACAAGATGGTATCCGGCTACCACCACCAACTGCTTTGACAGGGATCACAACAGAGTCCTGGACAGAGCTGGAGAAAAATGTAGAACAAAATTCTAACTCACAAAAAAAGATAGGACTTACTGTTCTGACAGAGACTGGAGAAACCCCGAGAGTATGGCCCCCAGATACCCTTTTAACTCAGTAATGAAGTCACTCCTGAGGTTCACCCTTCAGCCAAAGATTAGACAGCCCATAAAACACAACAGGACTAAATGGACACACCAGCCCAGGGGCAAGGACAAGAAGGCAGGAGGGGACAGGAAAGCTGGTAATAGGCAACCTGAGGCCGGGAAGGGAAGAGTGTTGACATGTCCTGGGGTTGGCAACCAATGTCTCAAAACAATGTGTATTAATTGTTTAATGAGAAACTAATTTGCTCTGTAAACCTTCATCTAAAGCACAATTAAAAAATAATAATAAAATATCCCCAACCACAGAATGGGGTTAAGGGTAAGACCTCAAAAAAAAAAAAAAGCAGGACAGACTCAGAAGAAGCATAAATTGGGTGTCTGCCCTAAGGAAAATCGTTCAAAGGAGAAAAAGTACTAGATTCCACCTTAAGGGCAGTGTTGTAGTCTTATCGGTCCTTATATCTACCAATGCCTGGCACAATTATACGGTATATAGCAGCCGCTCAATATATAATTGCCAGATGAATGAATGTATCACCCAATAAATGAATGCAATCATCATCCTCTCAGAGGCAATACAATAGTGATTAAGAGACTGGGTTCTGAACAGCCTGGATTTGAACCTCAGCTTTGTCCTTTACTAGCTCTGTGTCCTTGGACAAGTTACTTAAACTTTCTGTACCTCAATTTCATCATCTGTAAAATGAATAATAAGAGCTTCTACATAGTGGAATTGACTTAAAGTACTATGTAAAATAAGTCTGGTACAATGTAAATACTCAATAATGTAAGCTATTATTATCCTTATTATCCAAGTCAACATTAACAACAAACATTCATTGATCCACTATGCTACAGGGTCACTATGAGTTGGAATTGACTCAATGGCACTGGCTTTGAATGCACCATGTTCTTAGTTTAACCTACTAGTCAAATCATCATTTCAAGGAAAGGAAGCAAGCCACAATACAATAGTACCATGGCAATATGTCAAGATGCCAAATTTTAATAAGCCAAATTCATTGTAGATTAAAAAAAAAAAAAAAAACTCTTCTAACATGTCATTTCTATTCTTAATACTAAAAAAAACTAACACTAATGAAATAATCAATGTGCATGGGAGGGAACCTACAGCAATTATCTGAACATATTAGAGACTTTTTCATTCCTTTTTAGTCTCTCTCATGGTCAACCATTCCTGCTGTCTGGAAATTAATGGAATTTGGGACTAGAGAAGGACTATTGTTATTGTTGTTGTGTGCCATTGAGTCAATTACAACTCATGTATCACCGAGTTTCCTAGGCTGCCCCATAGGGTTTCCTAGGTTGTAATCTTTACAGGAGCAGATTGCCAGGCCTTTTCTCCCACAGCGCAGCTGGTGGATTCAAATCACTGACCTTTTGGTTAGCAGCCAAGCCTAGAGATCAAATAAAATAACTTACATAAGGAACCTGTCACCTAGGGAGGAAAGGGACATGTTCAAGGTCAGAACTCCTAAGCAGCAGAATTGGGATGACAACTCGGTTTCTGAATCTGAGCGCTGCTTTCTTATGATGCTCTGTTTTTTGGACTTTCAATAAATAACCTACAGCCAACAGTCTCTGATGTCTTGAATCAATCTGCTTACTGCACCCAATCAAACCCTTCTAATACCTGGCTTTGCTTATACTGCTTCCCTCCTCCAACAACTTACAGGCCCCTGAGTGCCCACAGGACGCCTTCCAAATGCCTGGTAATCAAGCCCCTTCAGCCCCCAACTTCTTTCCACCAAGCCTACCACTCAAGGTGCTCCCTGCTTTTGTATGCTACAAGTCTGAGATGACGCTTTTGATCAATGAACTGTGAAAGCTGGCAACACATGAACAGAATTTAGTATAACCAACTAAAATGGAGACTAGAGTTACTCTGACACAGGCAATGATATGTGTAATCATCATGGTGCTATGCAGTAATTATGTATAAATAATTGTAATTATTATTTCTTTTATGCAGTTAAAACCTGGTGTTGCTGGATTTGCTGACAGGGAGGTGGAAAGAAATTGGAGAGTGAAATTTCTGTGATGCAGCTCTGAGGGCTTCTGTATCTAGACTTGGGTAAGATCAGCAGCCAGTTCCTCACCCTCAATACTTCTTTAGCAAGAAGTGCTTAGAACCAGTATTTCCAGGATTGGGATCCATGAAGTTCCAGCAGTAGTAGGCACCTCCAGAGACAGAAAAAAACTCCAACTCTGCAACTCACCAGCTGTAGCTGTTGTTGTTGTTAGGTGCCATTGCACTGGTTCCAACTCATCACGATACTATCTACAGTAGAAACACTGCTCAGTCCTGTGCCATCTTCACAATCGTTGCTATGTTTGAAACCATTGTTGCAGCCACTGTATCAATCCATCTCATTGAGGGTCTTTCTCTTTTTTACTGACCCTCTACTTTACCAAGTATGATGTCCTTCTCCAGGGAGAAGTCCCTCCTGATAACATGTCTAAAGTTGTTGTTGTTGTTGTTAGGTGCCGTTGTCAGTTCCAACTCATAGCGACCCTATGCACAACAGAACGAAACACTGCCCAGTCCTGCGCCATCCTCACAATTGTTGCTATGCTTGATCCCATTGTTGCAGCCACTGTGTCAATCCATCTCGTTGAGGGTCTTCCTCTTTTTCAATTACCCTCTACTTTACCAAGTATGATGTCCTTCTCCAGGGACTGATTCCTCCTGATAACATGTCCAAAGTATGTGAGACATAGTATCACCATCTTTGCTTCTACGGAGCATTCTGGTTGTACTTCTTCCAAGACAGATTTATTCTTTCTTTTGGCAGTCCATGGTATATTCAACATTCTTCAGCAACACTACAATTCAAAAGCGTCAATTCTTCTTCAGTCTTCCTCATTCATCATGCAGCTTTCACATGCATATGAGGCCACTGAAAACACCATGGCCTGGGTCAGGTGCACCTTAGTCTTCAAAATGACATCTTTGCTTTTCAACACTTTAAAGAGGTCTTTTGCAGCAGATTTGCCCAATGCAATGCGTCTTTTGATTTCTTGACTGCTGCCTCCATGGGTGTTGATTGTGGATCCAACTAAAATCAAATTGTTGACAACCTCAATCTTTTCTTCATTTATCACGATGCTACTTATTGGTCCAGTTATGAGGATCTTTGTTTTCTTTATGTTGAGGTGTAATCCATACTGAAGGCTGTGGTCTTTGATCTTCACTAGTAAGTGCTTCAAGTCCTCTTCACCTTCACCAAGCAAGGTTGCATCATCTGCATAACGCAGGTTGTTAATTCCTCCAATCCTGATGCCCCAATCTTCTTCACATAGTTCAGCTCCTCAGAATTTTTGCTCAGTATACAGACTGAATATGTATGGTGAAAGGATACAACCCTGACACACACCTTTCTTAACTTTAAACCACGAAGTAGCCCCTTGTTCTGTTTGAACAACTGCCTCTTGATCTATGTACAGGTTCCTCATGAGCACAATTAAGTGTTCCGGAATTCCTATTCTCCGCAATGTTATCCATAATTTGTTATGATCCACACAGTTGAATGCCTTAGCATAGTCAATGAAACACAGGTAAACATCTTTCTGGTATTCTCTGCTTTCAGCCATGATCCATCTGACATCAGCAATGATATCCCTGGTTCCACGTCCTCTTCTAAATCCAGCTTGAATTTCTGGCAGCTCCCTATTGATACACTGCTTCAGCTGCTTTTGAATGATCTTCAGCAAAATTTTGCTTGCATGTGATATTAATGATATTGTTCAATAATTTCCACATTCAGTTGGATCACCTTTCTTGTGAACAGGTATAAATATGCATCTCTTCCAGTCGGTTGGCCAGGTAGCTGTCTTCCAAATTTCTTGGCATAGACGAGTGAGCACCTCCAACGTTGCATCCGTTTGTTGAAACATCTCAACTGGTATTCCATCAATCCCCAGAGCCTTGTTTTTCGCCAATGCCTTCAGTGTAGCTTGGACTTCTTGATCATATGTTACCTCCTGAAGTTGCTGAACGTCAACCAGTTCTTTTTGGTACAGTGACACTGTGTATTCTTTCCCATCTTCTTTTGATGCTTCCTGCATCATTCAATTTTTTCCCCATAGAATCCTTTAAATATTGCAACTCAAGGCTTGAATTTTTTTCTTCAGTTCTTTCAGCCTGAGAAATGCCAAGCATATTCTTCCCTTTTGGCTTTCTAACTCTAGGTCTTTGCTCATTTCATTATAATACTTTACTTTGTCTTCTTTAGCCCCCCTTCGAAATCTTCTGTGCAGCTCTTTTATGTCATCACTTCTTCCTTTTACTTTAGCGGTTCTACATTCAAGAGCAAGTTTCAGAGTTTCTTCTGCCATCCATCTTGGTCTTTTCCTTTTTTCCTATCTTTTTAATGACCTTTTGCTTTCTTCATTATGTCCTTGATGTCATCCCACATCTTGTCTGGTCTTTGGTCATTAGTGCTCAATGCTTCAAATCTATTCTTGAGATGGTCTCTAAATTCAGAATTTAGAGCTGTGACTAGTGCAAGTTATTTTAGTACTGTGTATCTGTGAGCCTGAGTTTCCTCCTCTGTACAATGAGAAAAATAGTATCTACTAGTCATGGGATGGGTGTCCCTGAAAAGTGCAAACAGTTAATGTATTTGGCTGCTAACTGAAAGGCTGGTGGGTCAAGTCCACGCAGAGATGCCTTGAAAGAAAGGTCTGGTGATCTACTTCTAAAAAATGAGCCATTGAAAATTCTACAAAGCACATTTCTACTCTGACACACATGGGGTCGCCATGAGTCAGAAACAATTCAACAGCAACTAGAACTTGTCATCATAGCATAAGAGTGTAGGGTAAGTAAAATAAGGCCTGTGATGCACCTGGCATGGGGCCCAGTGCATAACATGCACTTAAGGGCAGTCGTTATTATCATCCCTTCCTGTCCAAAGCAGACTTCAACCCCACCCCTGCCCATAGGAGGAAGTCTGATGTGTCAACCATTGGCTCACTTCTCCCAAGCACCCTGCTTTGGGTTACTGCTAGGTTGGGAGTTGGGAGAGAAGAAAGAACAGAAGGGAAGGAATGAGATAATGTAAGTCCTTTTGGAGGGCAGGCCTACATGGTGTAGTCTCTGGGTAGTTGGAAGACACCAGAAAAGCACAGATAGGGAGGAAGGAAGGGAGGATGTAGGCAAAGGAAAGGCAGTAAGACGCTCCAAGGACAAATACTACTACACTGTAACTGTGCCCACAGCTGGCTCTGACACTGCTTTCCTCCAAAGTCTAGCTGTCCTTTAACTCTAGCCAAGGTTCCTGTCTCCCCTCCTCTCTCCCTGTCCCAAAGGTGACAGGGAAAGCCAAGAGCTGGGGAGGCCTTTTGCTGTCCCAGAAAGTGAAAGCCTGCTCCTAATGTGGCCATTTAGAATTCGGAATCAATTTTCCATTTATTTCACATATTGTTATCCAACATTTATCCCCTGCCAAGTGTCAGGCTAAGCCTGGACACCCTCAGAGGACTGAGTTTGACAGTGGGACCAACACTACCTTGGATGTAGTATGGGTTACATAAGACTTTGTGAAGAACAGCTGTTTCATGAGGAAGTACCTTCCAAGTTCTAAATGAGTGACTTGGAAGAGAACTTTGGAAACATGGCCTTTGTAAACTGAGGATAGACACAGCAAGATAGGTGTAGTAAGTGCTTCTGCTTCTCCTTACAAGGTGTGATGGTTCATTTTATATATCAAATTCGCTAGGCTATGGTTGCCAGTGGTTTTCCCAAACACTAGACTAGTTGCTGTTCTATAATGTAATGTAATCACCTTATATAATGTAATTTAAGGTGATTGATCAATCAGTTGAAAGGAGAGTTTCCTTAGGATGTGGTCAGCCTTCAGACTATAAATATTTTGTACAACACCCTTCCTTTCTCAATCTTTCTTGACTCTGCACCATTCCCATTATGTGACCTATGGATCTTGGGATGCAAGCCAACAAAAGTCTCCAGCCTTTCACCTGATCTATGGCTTTTGGACTTTCCAGCTCCTACAACTGCATGAGCCAATCCCTTGAAGTAAATCAATCTCTCTCTCTCTCTCGCTCTCGATATATATAGATATATATATCAAGAGAGAGAGTTATTGCTGGTTCTGTTTCTCTAGAGAACCCTAAGACAAGAAACATAGCATTTTATGCAAATATTTGTGTTTGGTGCACAGCAGAAAGCAATCAGAAGTCCCCAGTGCCACCAGTGGGTATATTTCCTAAACAACAAATCTGATTCCATTAACCTTCTGTATAGAAACTGTGCTGACTGTTGCTTGCTGGATGCTTCTGATCTGCTATTTAAGGTCTTTGGTAAAGTGACCTGCGTCTCATCTCAAGTCAGCCTCACCTTGCCCACATCCTTGACTCTGGCCATATTTCCTTTCTAGAGCAAACAAAGTCCCTTTATATTTCATTTTCACATGCTTGCTGCTGCCTCTTTCTCATCTGCCCTTCCCTCCTCTTTTCTGGCCTAGCAAACTCCTACTTATCCTTTAATACCCTTAAATATTATCTCCTCTCTGAATCATTTCCCAGGTAGATATGGAAGCTTCCATCTCTGGGTCCCAACACTCTTTGGCTTTCTTATTTATCACTACACATCATAGAAACTGTCCAACTTCCCTCATTAGGCAAGGGGTTAGTGCTCTCTGTAATTTCAACTCTAGTCTAAGTATGAACCCTTAGTAGGGCCTCAATTTTTGTTGCTCAGTGATTTGATAACGAAATGAGGCAATAATGACAAAGTATTGGGAAAGCCCAAAATACCAGTTTTGAAATTACAGTGGAGGTTAGGTCCACTAACTACTTTATAAATTTTGTTGTTGTTGTTGCTACTCACATATGAATCATTTTATCAGCACAAAGACGATGTTGGGTTCAAGCAACCACACCATACAAGGATATCTGACAGGCTGCTAGTTCATTCCCGCAGTCACTGTCATTTCATTAAGTTCTTGTTGATCTGTGGCCACACAGCATAACAAAACTGGAGGGTGAGGGAGCTACATGGAGTCACTATGTTTCTCTCTAAAGGATAATGAGAGCTGGTTGGCTCAAAAGGAGGCAGTAAAGTTTCTAGGTCCTTCTCTTGTGATGTACCACTGGACACACAAATGGGGCAGGGGTGGGGCGGATACACCATGCACACTTCTCCTCGGGCATTTTATTGAGTGTGCAGCAGAAGGACAACATGCGGCTTTATACAGCATCATAGAGAATGTTTTCTTGAGACCAGAAGCTCTGGCAGAGAAGGAATCAAACTACAAGTAAAGCTTTTCATTTGTGGTAGAAAGGGTGCTTTACGTGATGAAAAAGCCATGAAGGATTTAAGCAATAAAGTCTCCTCTTTCCCCCATTCTGTAAGCTTTTCTTTGTCTTATGTTATTATTTCTGATCTTCATAAACGTGTCTTATTTATTTTTTTTATTTTCTTTGGATCTTTTTTGAAGTAGACGACGTAAATACAACCAATCTACAGTGGTGGTTCAGCGGTAGAATTCTTGCCTTCCAGGCGAAAGACCCAGGTTTGATTCCCGGCCAATGCATCTCATGCGCTGCCACCACCCGTCTGTCAGTGGAGGTTTGTGTGTTCCTATGATGCTGAACAGGTTTCAGCAGAGCTTCCAGACTAAGACGAACTAGGAAGAAAGGCCTGGTGATCTACTTGCAAAAATCAGCCAATAAAAACTCTATGGATCACAACAGTCTGACCTGTCATCAATCATGGGAATGGCCCAGGACTGGGCAGCCTTTCATTCCACTGTGCATGGGGTCACCATGAGCTGGGGTCCACTCAATGGCAGCTAACAGCAAAAACATAGCACCTTCTCTTCAATGAAGATCTAATGAGGAGCAGTACGTATAATATGACACTTGTACATCTAGAAATGCACTAAATACCATTTGGAATGAACCTTGGATGGTATTTTAAACATCTTTAGGCAAAAATTTTAAATTCCAGAGCATGCTTCTTTTTAACAGTTTTACTGTTATCACACATACAATTCATCCACTTAAAGTGTAGAATTCAGTGTGTTTCAGTATATTCACAGGATTATGCAACCATCACTATAATCTCTAATTTTAGTACATTTCACTCTCCCTAAAAGAAATTCCGAACCTATTAGCTGCCACTCGCCATTTCCCACCCCCATTCCCCCAAAAAAACAAACCCATTGCTGTTGAGTTGATTCCGACTCATAGGGACCCTATAGAACAGAGCAGAACTGCCCCATAGGGTTTCCAAAGAGCGGCTGGTAGATTCGAACTGCCAGCCTTTTGGTGAGCAGCTGTAGCTTCTACCCACTGTGCCCCATCCCACCCCTATTCCTAAGCAACCACTAATCTACTTTCTGCCTCTATCGGCTTATCTATTCTGGACATTACATATAAATCACATAATACCATATGTGGTCTTTTGTGACTGGCTTCTCTTATTAGCATAATGTTTTCAAGGTTCATTCACATTGTAGCATGTATCAGTATTTCATTTATTTATTTTTACTACCAAATAATATTCCATAGTATGGGTATATTACATTTTGTTTTTTATTTATCAGTTGATGGATATTTGGGTTGTTTCCATTTTTTGGCTATTATGAACAATGCTGCTCTGAGCATTAGTGTACAACTTTTTGTTTGAACATATGTTTTCATTTCTCTTGGGTATATACCCAACAATGGAATTGCTGGGTGACATGGTAACTCTGTTTAACCTTTTGAGGAACTGCTAAACTGTTTTCCAAAGTGGCTGCACCATTTTACAACTCTACCAGCGATGTATGATTGTTCCAATTTCTCCACATCCAGACCAAGACTTGTTATTATCTGTCTTTTTTACTACAGCCACAGAGGTTAAGCGTTTGGCTGCTAACCAAAAGGTCAGCAGTTTGAATCCACTAGCTGCTCCTTGGAAACCCTATGGGGCACTTCTACTCTGTCCTATAGGGTCGCTAAGAGTTAGAATTGACTCGACGGCAATGGGGGCAGTGTGTGTGAAATGTTATCCCATCGTGATTTTGATTTGTATTTCTCTAAAGACTAATGATGTTGAGCTTTTTTTTTATGTGCTTATGGGCCATCTGTACATCTTCTTTGCAAAAATGCCCATGCAAATCTTTTGCCCATGTCTTAATTTTGTTGTCTTTTTGTTACTGAATTGCAAGGGTTCGTTATATATTCTGGACACAAGTCCCTTATCAAATATATGATTTGCAAATATTTTCCCTCATTCTGTGGGTTGTATTTTCACTTTCTTGATTGTATCATTTGCAAAACAAAATACTTTAATTTTGATGTACTCCAATTTCTCTATTTTTTCTTTTATCGCTTGTGCTTTTGGAGCCATACCTAAGAAACCACTGCCTAATCCAAGGTAACAAAGATTTACTCCTATGTTTTATTCTAAAAGTTTTATAATTTTAGCTTCTACATTGAGGTCTATGATCCAGTTTGAGTTAGAAAAACAAACAAACTGATTCCCACTCATGGAGAACCTAAGTGTTTCAGAACAGAACTGCGCTCGTTAGGGTTTTCAAAGGTTCTGATCTTTCAGAAATAGGTATCAGGCCTTTCTTCCAAGATGCCTCTGGGCCAATTACAAGTGTCATCCTTTCAGTTAGTAGCTAAGTGCTTACTGTTTGTACCACCCAGGGATTCTGAGTTACCATAGTGTAGTTTTAATACAGATTTATCAGTTATAAACATTTTAATAATTTCATAAATGTTCATTTTGGAATAATTTTTCTTCTTCCCATTTACCCTTCAAAAACTTACCACATGCCTGCCATGTGCATGCATCATTAGGTGTACAAAGATGGATGACTCACTGCCCTAATTCAAAGAAATCATAATCTAATAGAAAGTTTAAACATACATTTCATGAGTACTGTCATACATGGGACAAATTACTTGCACTAGGCCAAGGGAAAATATTTTTCAAACCAGAAATAAGAGAGAGAGAGAGAGCACTTGAAGTCAGAGTTATTATCTCTATCCCAGGATGTATGGTTGTCATAGCCATGGAGCTCAGAGGAAAAAGAAACACTAGTTTCAAGATGTAATGATGGACACACCTTCATGGTGGAAAAGGTGCCCAATGTGTGGGTTTAGGATTTAGAGAGAGATGGAAATGAGCAGGGAAGAGAGTACTTAGGTGGCGAGACTAAAATATAGTGAAGATACGGAGGTGGCCAAGCACAAAGGGCATCGTTGTTGTTAGGTGCCATCGAGTCAGTTCTGGCTCACAGCGGCCCTATGTACAACAGAATGAAACACTGCCTCATCCTGCACCATCTTCACAATCGTTGTTATGCTTGAGCCCATTGTTGCAGCCACTGTGTCAGTCCATCTTGTTGAGGGTCTTCCTCTCTTTCACTGACCACCTACTTTACAAGCATGATGTCCTTCTTCAGGGACTGGTCCCTCCTGATAACATGTCCAAAGTATGTGAGACGAAATCTCACCATTCTTGCTTCTAAGGAACATTCTGGCTGTACTTCTTCTGAGACATATTTGTTCGTTCTTCTGACAGTCCATGGTATATTCAATATTCTTCACCAACACCATAATTCAAAGGCATCATTTCTTCTTCAGTCTTCCTTATTCATTGTCCAGCTTTCACATACATATGAGGCAACTGAAAATACCATAGCTTGGGGCAGGTGCACCTTAGTATTCAAAGTGACATTTTGCTTTTTAACATTTTAAAGAGGTCTTTTGCAGCTGATGTGCCCAAAGCAATACCTGATTTGATTTCTTGCCTGTTGCTTCCATGGAATGAAATGTAGTGAATTCAAATGCAGTGAAGACACAGAGGTGGCCAAGCACAAAGGGCATCCTAGGAACAGTAGATCATCTTATGTGGCCAGTGCAAAGGGACGGTACAAGCAAACCAAGCAGAAACACTGCACTCAGACATGAGGGATACCACATTACAGGGAAAGGACCTTGAATCATGTCCCATCTTGTAAAAATGGGGTACCAGACATGATAAAGAGATTTCTGGGGAATGTTAACCTTGTAGCAGAGTCTATGGTGGCTTAAGAAAAGGCAAACTCTGGAGATGATCACTGAGCCATAAAGTCTTAACTTTCTATTTGTCTTTTCATTCACTCTTCTTTTGCCCCTTAACATAGAGGGAAGTCAATTTCTACATAGAATTTAAAAGAAATCATTTATAATCTGGATCCTTGGTGGGATATTTAAGAAAACGTCTCCCCTGTGAATAACCAAAGGAAGCATTGAGACCAGCACGTTTGAGGCAGGAATTTTGCATGCTTCATTGTGGGAAGCCAGCCCACCCAGCCTGACAGGCCATTAGAGACAATCAAAAAATGGATTATTAAGGAACTACAATTAGAGAGCTACTAAATCCTCACAAATCCAAGCAAAGCCTAATCCTGCATGTAACCCCACAGGCAGGTAATGAGATTGACCAGTTTCTCCTCCACCACGCAAGCAGCTCATATTTAAATTTGATGCTTTATAGTTTTTTTTTAAAAAGTCAATTGATCATTCTAATGTTCCATTTATAAATGTAGTAAGTGTGTTCAAGAGAAAAGAGATTAAAGCTGTGATTTAAGTGGGCAAGCGTTTAATATTCATTAAGGTACAGATTGATAATGTGAAGGAAATCACCGCATAGTTCCTGAATGATAATTATGCTAAAATAATTCTAGCAGAAAAAAAAAAAAGCTCAAAATAATTTTCATGCTTTTTTTTTGGAAGCACCAAAACAAACTCTATAAATGCTCTATTAGGTCATGTAGAACTATGTAGTAAGAGAAGTTATATAATTTTAAATGGACAAAATATTTACAAAGATGGATGAGTTTGAGAATTTTTCATGCTCATTAACAAGTACACCCAAGAGCCACCACCACCCCAGCAGACTTTTGTAACTGATGCCTAAAGAACAGTGTGAATGGGAACAGTATCCCCCACTGTGTTAAGAGTCCTTCTTTAGAGTAAGAACCAAGAGCTGTTTATTTAGTGGCAATTCCAAAAAAGGCAACACTGGGGGTCTATTCAGCTCATCATGAGTTCTACAAACTCGCCTTCCATGTTCTCCATCTGTTTTCATCTTTCCTAACACAAGGCCGTTGGGGATACTCAGTCTTTGCCTAAGTCCCCACCTAAGCCCGGCCAATTCTCAAAGAAAAAGCAGCTTTTCACTGGAGATCGTTAAAAAAAATAAAGAGTGGATTGCAATGTCCTCACTTGTACTTAAAGGCTTAGTGAGTCTTGGTGCCAAAAAGCTGGAGACAGGCCAATCAGTGAAGTCAATTGTGATGTGGCATAAAGACAAGGGAGAACCCTAAATAGAAGGCCTATCAAATTCTTAACAGCCTATTAAGGCCAAAATGAGCAACAGCGAAAGGACTCAGATTTGCCAAGATTTCAGTGAGCAACTGAGTTAGAGAAAGGGCTCTAGATAAGGATTTGGAGAGTTGAAGACACAGTATGTTCTACCACCTTGAGTTAATCATCTGCAAAAAAGGGGACTGGAGGATCTAGGTTGTTCTCCTGCTACAGTTGCTGTGAGGATTAAATAAGGATGAATTTGTGAATAAAAGTGGCCCTCCGTCTCCGTTTCCAGAGGTTCCGCATCCTCGGATTCAGCCAATCGTGGATCGAAAATATTTGGGGGGGGGGGGAGGAACAGACTTTTTTTCCCAGACTTTTTTTCTCTTATTATTATTCCTTAAATAATACAGTATAGCAACTATTTAAATAGCACTTACTTTGCATTAGGTATTATAAGTAATGTAGAAATGATCTAAAGTATACGGGAGGATGTGCGTAGGTTATGTGCAAATACTACACCATTTTATATAAGGGACTTGAGCATCTTCGGAGTTTGGTATCTGCGGGGGGTCCTGGAACCAATCCCTGAGGGACGGCTGTACTGAGAAAAGCAATGGTGGTCAGGAGATACCAGTCTGGAGTCACCAACTGGGGTGACCATACATTTCCCAGATTTCACCTGTTGTTTTTTGCATCTTATCTTCTTAACGCCCCCTTCACTCTCAAAGTACCCTGGTTTGAATGATAAACTACGTGATCACTCTACTAATAAACCATTGGCTCAGACTAATGTCATTTCATTTTCAATAGTTTAGGAAAATCGTACATGCATTGTCTGTTTTAGATAAGGTCCCTAGCAATGGCCTGTTGCAACAAAGCATGAGACAGACCTAGAACCATGAAGAATTATGATCAATTGACTGGCAGTTCCCAGAGATGGCCATTAACTGACAAAGGTCACCAGTGCCTCCCTCTACCAGCAAGGTGGGTCTTTCCTGAGGCCTTGCTCGACGTGACCTCTGTCCAGGCCACGCACCTTCTTAAAGGCCTTCTTAGCTCCCTTGGTTTGCACATCACATCACACATTCCTGGGTTTCCTCCCATCTCTCAGATGGCTATTTTGTGTGCTTCTCTTTCTCGCATTCCTGATCCAGAATGGAGGCTTCCTCAAACTGAGACCTTGTTCTGCTGCTCCTTTTGTGATGTGTCCTTCCCTCTGAGAGATTTGTCATGTCTCAAACTTAAACTCTGATGTCCAGCAATGGCTCTCAAATCCAATTTGATTAAGTTAAATCCATCATCTCACCCTTAAGCTCCAGGCCCCTCATCTCCAATAGTCTATAGGACCCTCCTCATGGGTAAGCTGTCTATATCCCAAACTCAACCTGACCAAACTAAATCATGACCTTTCAAACTAACAGAGTATCCTTTCCAGCTTGTATCAAGGCCCCCACCACTCTTCTTGTCATTTACGATTGCAGTCTTGAGGTTGTTTCTTGTCTTGTCTTTCATTCATCACTACAGCCTGCCAAATCCTGTTGATTTCTTCAAAATTCTTCTCATTTTCATTGCTCTTGGGATCAGACCAAAAAACCCTTATATAGCTTTTAAGGTCCTGCATGAGCCCCTGCCTACTTCTCCTCTCTATCCACTCTCATCTCACATACACCTCCTCTCCTTGTTTTCTACATTTTGGCCATATAAGTCATCTTCTAATTCCCCCAATATACAGAGTTTCTTCCCATCTGAGAGATCTCAAACATGTTATTCTTTCAGCCTAGAACACATTTCCTTCCGATTTCTATCTCCTTTCCCTTCTTCTGGCTAACTTCTACTCATCATTAAGGTCTCCACCTAAATGTCATTTCCTCAAGGAAACCTCGGGTTTATGCCCTATGGGGAGTCCGGATTTACATTTCAGATCTGATCAGGATCCCCCTGTTAATGATTTTATTGCATAGTGTACTAGTCTTTACAGTAAATTATCACAATTGTGAGTGGGTTCTTAAGAAGGTTAGTCGAATAAAGAAAAGCCCTCACCGCTGTTAAGTGTATCTTCTCTATATATGCCAAACACAGTATACTCATTCCTGACTCCAAATATTTCCTCCTGCTGTTACCCCTGTGTAAGATGCCCTTCTCTTTCCCTCAGCCTGTTCTCATCTTTAGTAAAATTCGCTTGGTGTAACATCTCCCCAGTAACTGTCTCCCAATCCACAACAATCTCCCCTTGTTTGACCTCTCCTGGGATTAAATCTTAGTCACTTATGCATTTACTCACACACTGTTTTACACTGTAACTTACCTGCTTTGTGTGTATGTTCAATTCCCATCCACATGATAAAACTCTTTAAGATCAGGGATCAAGTCTTACATTTCTTCTCTGTATCCCTTAGTGCCAAATGTGTGCTGTGCAATACATGGTCAGTATTCAACAAGTCCTCCGTGTGACAGAATGTCTCCACACAAAGTTGCACCATTAATTCCAAACCTGTCCTAGAAGATTAATACATATCTGTGGCACACCACATCTCATGCCACAATCATGACAAGAATCCATGACAAGCTCTCCTTCTTAGAATAAGCAGCTTATTCATCAGCAATGATATAAACAAGTATTTGCCAACAGATTTCTTATCTTCAGAAAATTATTTCAGCAACATAAGAACTGAGACAAAAATCCACTAGGACATTCTTTATTGGTCACTTATTTGCAGACTAACACACTCAGACTTTGTACTCCATGCAAATGTGTCTGCAAAACAAAACCCAAACATACAACACCATGATGCCCAGAAAGATAGAAACTGTAATGAAGAATCTTAAAGAAAGCAAATACCACTATCCTTTGGTCTCCCTGTCTTCAAGAATGAATCTGTTCTTTATAAAAAATCGTGTGTGTGTGTGTGTAGAGAGAGAGAGAGAGGATAACACTGACTATGACAGCTAAGATTGGGGAGAAAGTTAAAAGTAGTCACTGATGACCAGATAACCTGGTAGGAATCTTACTACTGGGTCTCAATTTATCCAACAAGCATTTATAATAGACCTATTATATGCCAGGAAACCCTGGTGGCATAGTGGTTAAGAGTTCAGCTGCTAACCAAAAGGTCAGCAGTTTGCCACCAGGGTTTTCGGGCACATAATAGGTCTCTTATAAATGCCTGTTTCTTATGTGCCAAGGTCCCTGAGTGGCACAAATGGTTCGCACTCAACAATTAACCTAAACGTTGGCAGTTTGAACCCACCCAGCAGCACCATGGAAGAAAGGTCTGGCAATCTGCTTTTATACTGATTACAGCCAAGATAACCCTATGGAGCAGTTCTACTCTGTAACACACAGGGTCGCCATGAGTCAGAATCAACTTGACAGATGGGCTCGGTGTTTGGCATTATATGCCAGACCAGGGTTCACTGCAGACAATACAAAGATAAATAGAAGGTATTTTCAAGAAGCTTTCAATCTTGTACAGCAAGCAAACATGGGGCAGAGTTAGAGCATAGTGGGTAATGCTGGATCAGAGGTGAGTACAGGCACTGAGAAGCAAGGAGAGGAACCTGCTAACTCTGCCTGGAAGGCTCCGAACGGCTTGCCAGAGGAAAGAATTGCAGCAGACTGGATGCGGATCATGAGGGAGCAAGAGGAAATGACATCACCAAAAGGTCAAGGTTACTGTTTTCAAAACTACCACTCTAGGCCTCAAGCGCACCAGCCAAAGTTCATTACTCACAGATGATCAAGTTTGTGAAGGACCTAAACTTTCTTGCCCAGTTTTTGATCACAGGCAAGACGGGAGAAGCTAGAAAATAAAATACAAATTCGTTCACCCTGTGGTTTGTTGGCAGCCCTAGGGAGAGATCTGATGGGCACACATTGACACAATGACATTGACTATGTCATATTCATAATTGACTTCTGGTCTATTTCCAACAATAATAATGAGAACAGCTAGTGGTACAGAGTGCGAAGCAAGAGCCAAACACTGAGTTGGATGCTTTACAAAGGACTTCATGAAGTAGTTGTCGTTAGCTGCCATTGAATTGGCACCAACTCATGGCAACTTTACAAGCAACACAATGAAATGCTGCCCGGTCCTGCACCATCTCCATGATTGGTAGCTGATTCGAGCATTGTGACCCATAGGGTTTTCACTGGCTGATTTCTGGAAGTAGATCACCAGGCCTTTCTTCCTAGTCTGTCTTAGTCTGGAAGCTCCACTGAAACCTGTTCAGCATCGTAGCAGCATGCAGACCTCCACTGACAACAAAGTGGTGGCTACGCATGAAGTGCAATGGTTGAGAATCAAACCAGGGTCTCCTGCATGAAAGGTGAGAATTCTACTACTGCACCACCACTGCCCCCATGGGAGACTTCTAAACGTTAACATTTCAGTGCCTGCTATGTTCCAAGCACTGAACAAAGAATTTTAAATGTAGTACTAATTCATTTTATCCTCAGAACAACCTATCAATTAGGTACAATTATTATCTGTTTTTATAGATGAGTAAACTGGGACCCAGAGAGGTTAGGTAACTTTCCTAAGGATACACAGGATGCAAATTGAGGATTTAGTCTTTCTACTAGGTTGAACCATATGAGATTACATTATTTGACTGTTTTTGGTCTACTAAAATGGCAATTTCATAGGATTCAATGTAAGAGTTCCAACGTCCATTCACTTTGCACCCTATTCTTTCATAAACAGATTTGAACTGGCTTTTATTAAGTATATATTTCTGGACAGTAAATAAAGGAGAAAAGCAGGGTGAAGATGAGGAATCAAATCACAGAGAAGAAAGAAGAGCATATCTGCAAGAACTCGGGTAAGATCCTAGTTTGTTAAGTAGAGTCTGAGGTCTTAAAACTTGTGAGCAGCCATCTAAGATATAACTATTGGTCTCTACTTCTCCAGAGATAAAGAGAAAGAAGGAAACCAAAGACTCAAAGAAGAAACTAGTCTACAGAACTAGTAATCTACACAAACAACAACATCACCTACCTTGAAACCAGAAGAACTAGATGGTGTCTGGCTACCACTACCTACCGTTCCAACCAGGGACTCAACAGATGTTCCCAGATAGAATGGGAGAAAAATGTAGAACAAAACTCACATTCCTAAAAAAAAGGCCAGACTTACTGTACTGGTAGAGACTAGATGAACCCCCAAGACTATCACCTTGAGATACTCTTTAAACTTGGAACTCAAACCACTCCCAGAGGTCACCGTTCAGCCAATTGACAGATCGGCCCATAAAATAAATAATATCACCTGAGTACTATGTGCCTCAAAGTAATTGTCTAGATGAAACCAAATGGCTAACATTTACCCTAGACCAAAGATTAGAAGGCTAGGGGGGACATGGAAACTAGGTTAATGGAACAGAACAATCAAGATGGAAATAATGAGAATACTGATATATTGTGAAGAATGTAACCAGTGTCACTGAACAATATGTATAGAAATTGTTAAATGAGAACCTAATTTCCTGTGTAAACTTTCACCAAAACACGATAAAATATTAAAAAAAAAAAAAAAAAAGAACTAGGGTAAGATAATAAATGCACTCGTACACTGAATTTTGGCTTTACACAGTCCTTGGGTAAGTTCTTCCCATGTGGGATGATAAAAAGGACCATCGAGGTTCTCTGCGTATCATCTTTGCAAGGAAGCATTTGGAAATGTGCAGGTGGGTTTGGGGTTGTTCCCATGACTGGGAGGCACCACTGGATTGTAGTAAGCAGGAGCCAAGGATGCAAAACATCCTGCAATGGGCAGGAATGTTCAGAAGCGACAAGGAATTGTTCTTATGATGCCAGTAGCATTCCTGAGGAGACACATGAGCTCCTCAAATTCAAAACCTGTCTGAGGGACTCCAGGATGTGGGAGCATTATCCTGAGGATCTCATTAGCTGGGTATCCACTAGACCTCCTGGAAGAAATGGTTGAAGAAATTCTAGGAAACTGAGGACAAAGAGATGTCAGGATTAATGCCAAAGAAACAAATATTGGCCCCAACACCTGAAAGGAAAAGGTCTCAGGTGTGCAGAGACAGCCTGAGATAGGACAGAGCTAGAAAGGCACAGTCTGGGTGGTGGCAGATGGTCACTTGGAGAAAGTCAATAGGATCAACCCCAAGTCCTCCAACCCACTGCCAGGGAACCATGCGCCAAGCCATTCAATAGGAGAGACTGTAAAACAAAAGGAAAGAGTGCAGAATGCTCAGAGGACTGGCCACCCAAGGTTCAGTGAAAGAGCTGTAATTAAGAGAGAAGTCTCTTTCCCAACTTCAGTGTCCCAAGAAAGAAGGGTTAGAGAAGTAACAACAGTAGATGATCAGGAGAAACATGCATCCCCTGGAGCATCAGCCCAAATCCCTTGTACATGGAGAGGAAATGCCTGGGAGGGAGCTCAGAGCAAAGGGCAGTGCAGTTATCACCTAAGGGCTGAGGGAACGGGCCTACAAAGGACAAAGCCTGTTCATTAGGAGAGAGATTTTGCTCTGGCAACACCTCAAGGAAAGGGTGATCTATGGGTTTCAGTTATCTCTGCTTTACCTCATCCCACATAACTACAGTAACTTCACTCAGTGGTTTAAAGAAGAGAGTGCTAAAGGAATGGACTCCTGACAGAAAAGGTCTGGAAGCACAACTCCCTCTATGGCATCCTCCTTTGAAGGCACCGTATAGAAGTCTGGAGGCCTGGTGGCGCAGTAGTTAAGAGGTATGGATGCTAACCAAAAGGTTGGCAGTTCAAATCTACTAGCTGCTCCTTGGAAACCCTAGGGAGGGAACAGTTTTACTCTGTCCTATAGGGTTGCTATGAGTCAGAATCGCCTTGACAGCAACAGGTTTTTTACGTAAGCCTACCCCAGGCCACAAAGAGACCTAATAAACATGCAGTCCACTCTCTTAAGCTCACTTTTTCTTCACTAGATGCTCTACAGATCAGATGTTCTGAATTGGCATAAGAGTCCCTCAGTAAGCACCTGTTGGTTTTGTTGGCCCTGAAGCATTCCTTCTTCCTCCCAATTTTTATTTGAGGAACTTTCTCTCCCCCATCCTCTAAGCATATAAGGCAGTTTCGTGGGTTGGGGAGAGTGTAGAGAGTGCTAACCCTAATTCCTGGCTCCAAGCAAGGGCAAACCCACACCTGGCCATTCAGATTGGTTCCAAGATGGGCACAAGACCCAATTTGGGTCAACGAAGTGTAGGCACCAGGACTTTTGCTGGAATTACTCAAAAGAATATCTCTTTTCCCACTGGGATTGCAAAGCTTGTATAATGTAATCTGGGAGCTAATGATGGCCACATGGGAAGAACTTACCCTAGGACAAAGTCAATAGAGACAAAGAGTCAAGAGAAACAGATGTTGTTGTTAGGTGCCATCAAGTTGATTTTCGACTCATAGTGACCCCAAGTGACAGAGTAGAACTGCCCCATAGGGTTTTCTAGGCTGTAATCTTTACGAAAGTAGATCATGAGGTCTTTCTCCTGCAGAGCTGCTGGTAGGTTCAAATTGCCAACCTATTGGTTAGCAGCTGAGAATTTAACGATTGTGCCACCAGTGCTCTTTAAGAGATGGTAGGTAGGTAGGTAGATAGATAGGTAGACAGATAGACAGATGGGTGGGTGGGTGGGTGGATGGACAGATGGATGGATGGATGGACAGAAGGATGGATGGATAGATAGATGGAGATAGATGGCACAGTTCAAGTATGGGGATAAAGTTGTATCTACAGCTGGTATATGTATATATGATTTACCTCTGTGCTTCTCATTGACACAAGCCAAGCAGTTCCCATTTTAACTCAAACTGCATTTGCATTAATACCACTAGCAACTACAATAGTTTTCACTGGCAAACTCCCACCCCCAAATGTAAAGAGAAAAAAAAAAACCCAGTCTTTACAGGTAGTAGACCTAACATCATTTTCCCTTATCTGTAAATCTAGAAAGAGGAGGAAAGTTAAAAAAGAAACTATATATTGGGTGGGGTAAATGAAAGTGTAATTGATTCCAAATTCATTCTCCTTGATTTTAAAATAGGATTTTCACCAGAGATTCCACAAAGTGGACAGGGAACTAATGTTTTCTATAATTCAGTAAATGTGCCTTATCTGCAGGAAAAGTAGATTTCTTCAATGATTTTTATTTGTACCTTAGAATCAAAAATGCAAGGAAGCCCCTTCCCTTCTCTGGAATGACTCCACCAAAAACTCAAAAATATTTCAGACAATTGCCCTCAAGGGAGCAGCAGGAGACAAGAAGAAAGAAAACAAAAAGCAGGAATAACACCCTCCCTACAGTGCATGTGTGATAACTGAAATATCCATGTAAAGCTTGTCAGTTCTTGGTTTTACACTTCAGGAAACACCTAAAAGTGAGGAAGTCTTCTCAGCCTACTATGCCAATAATGCCACCTTAAGTTCATGAGGGAAACCCTGGTGGCGTAGTGGTTAAGAGCTACGGCTGCTAACTAAAAAGGTAGACAGTTCAAATTCACCAGGCACTCCTTGGAAACCTCTGGGGCAGTTCTACTCTGTCCTATAGGGTCCCTATGAGTCAGAATCAACTCAACAGCAATGGGTTTGGTTTTTGGTTTTTGATAAGTTCACGAGTACAAATATGACTTTTATACAGTTCTGGTGAAAAGATGTGAGATTATAAAATACTTAAGAATACATTTTCTTAATGTTCTTGCAGTTAATGTTTTAGGCATGGAAAAAAAAAAGTAAGCCATGAGCATGCTCTTTCTCATTCACATATCTCTACTCTTTCCAAACGGAAAAGATCTTTAATACAAATAATTTAAATATATTGAGAGTCAGGGTAGACCTAACTCATGAGTGGTCGGTATTTTTCTCAGGGATTAAGGAAAATTGCAGAGGTCAGATAATGGCTCTCTGTGTGCAGGGTTCCTACATCAGCTCCCTAGTGACATCACCCAGAAGCCTCCATTCTCTGAAATAACCCTGCTTCTCCATGTCTTCCCTTGGAGGCCCCTCTCTGCTTGGGGGTTTGCCCAATATATTAGTAGTATCTGTTAGTCCGCCTGAACTTTGGGAGGGTAGGGCATCTAGCCTTGAAAATATGAACAGTAAGATAAAGCAAGAGTTGGAGGAGAATGTGAAAATAAATTCAAACATGGACACACGAAAGTTCTAAAATCTAATCTCCACTGCACTGACTTTAAAATGTTACACCACACACACTGCCATCAAGTCGATTCTGACTCACAACGATCCTGTAGGACAAAGTGGAACTGCCCTATAGGGTTTCCAAGGCTGTGAAACTTTTTTTTTCTAATTGTGCTTTAGGAGAAGCTTTACAGAGCATATTAGATTTTCATTAAACAATTAATACACATATTCTTTTGTGACATTGGTTGCCAGTCTCACAATGTGTCAACAATCTCCCCTTCTCAACTTTGGGCTCCCCATTTCCATTCATCCAGCTTTCCTGTCTCCTCCTGCCTTCTTGTCCTTTCCCCTGGTTGGTGTGCCCATTTAGTCTCTTATACATGGCTGTTGTTGTTGTTAGGTGCCATCAAGTCAGTTCGAACTCATAGCAACCCTATGCACAACAGAACGAAACACTGCCCAGTCCTGCCCATCCTCACAATTGTTGCTACGTTTGAGCCCACTGTTGCAGCCACTGTGTCAATCCATCTCATTGAGGGTCTTCCTCTTTTTCAATAACCCTCTACTTTACCAAGCATGATGTCCTTCTCCAGGCTGGTCCGTACTGATAACATGTCCAAAGTATGTGAGACGTAGTCTCACCATCTTTACTTCTAAGGAGCATTCTGGTTGTACTTCTTCCAAGACAGATTTGTTCATTCTTTTGGCAGTCCATGGTATGTTCAATATTCTTCACCAGCCACAATGCAAAGGCATCAATTCTTCTTCAGTCTTCCTTATTCAAAGTCCAGTTTTCACATGCATATGAGGCAATCGAAAACACCATGACTTGGGTCAGATGCACCTTAGTCTTCAAGGTGACATCTTTGCTTTTCAACACTTGAAAGAGGTCTTTTGTAGCAGACTTGCCCAATGCAATGTGTCTTTTGATTTCTAGACTGCTGCTTCCATGGCCATTGACTGTAGATCCAAGTAAAATTAAATCCTTGAAAACTTCAATCTTTTCTCCATTTATCATGATGTGGCTTATCAATTCAGTTGTGAGGATTTTAGTTTTCTTTATGTTGAGGTGTAATCCATACTGAAGGATGTAGTCTTTGATCTTCATCAGTAAGTGCTTCAAGCTCTCTTCGCTTTCAGCAAGCAAGGTTGTGTTAATGAGTCTTCCTCCAATCCTGATGTCCCATTCTTCTTCATATAGTGCAGCTTCTTGGATTGTCTGCTCAGCATACAGCCTGAACAGGTATGATGAAAGGATACAACCCTGACACACACCTTTCCTGACTTTAAACCATACAGTATAGCCTTCTTCTGTTCGAACCACTGCCTCTTGAGCTATATAGTTTCCTCATGAGCACAACTAAGCTTTCTGGAATTCCCATTCTTTGCAATGTTATCCATAATTTCTTATGATCTACACAGTTGAATGCCTTTGCATAGTCAATAAAACACAAGTAAACATCTTTCTGGCATTCTCTGCTTTCAGCCAGGATCCCTCTGACATTAGCTTGATATACCTGGTTCCACGTCCTGTTCTGAATCCAGCTTGAATTTCTGGCAGTTCCCTGTCAATATGCTGCTGCAGTTGCTTTTTCAATAAAACACAAGTAAACATCTTTCTGGCATTCTCTGCTTTCAGCCAGGATCCCTCTGACATTAGCTTGATATACCTGGTTCCACGTCCTGTTCTGAATCCAGCTTGAATTTCTGGCAGTTCCCTGTCAATATGCTGCTGCAGTTGCTTTTTCAATAAAACACAAGTAAACATCTTTCTGGCATTCTCTGCTTTCAGCCAGGATCCCTCTGACATTAGCTTGATATACCTGGTTCCACGTCCTGTTCTGAATCCAGCTTGAATTTCTGGCAGTTCCCTGTCAATATGCTGCTGCAGTTGCTTTTGAATGATCTTCAGCAAAATTTTACTTATGTGTGATATTAATGTTATTGTTTGATAATTTCCACATTCAGTTGGATCACCTTTCTTGGGAATAGGCATAAATACGGATCTCTTCCAGTTGGCTGGCCAGGTAGCTCTCTTACCAACTTCTTGACATAGACAAGTGAGCACTTCCCACGCTGCATCCATTTGTGGAAACATCTCAATTGGCATTCCATCAATTCCTGGAGGCTTGTTTTTTGCCAATGCTTGCAGTGCAGCTTGGACTTCTTCCTTCAGTACCATCGGTTCCTGATCATATGCTACCTCCTGAAATGGTTGAACATTGACTAATTCTTTTTGGTATAATGATCCTGTGTATTCCTTCCATCTAATTTTGATGCTTCCTGCGTCATTTAATATTTTCCCCATAGAATCCTACAGTATTGCAACTCGAGTCTTGAATTTTTTCTTCAGTTCTTTCAGCTTGAGAAATGTTGAGCGTGTTCTTCCTTTTTGCTTTTCTATCTCCAGTTCTTTGCACACGTCATTATAACACTTTACTTTTTCTCCTTGAGCCACCCTTTAAAATCTTCTGTTCAGCTCTTTTACTTCATCATTTCTTTCCTTCCCTTTAGCTACTTGACGTTCAAGAGCAAGTTTCAGAGTCTCTTCTGACATCCATTTTGGTCTTTTCTTTCTTTCCTGTCTTTTTAATGACCTTTTGCTTTCTTCATGTATGATGTCCTTGATGTCACTGCACAACACGTCTGACCTTTGGTCACTAGTGTTCAACGCATCAAATCTATTCTTGAGATGGTCTCTAAATTCAGGTGGGATATACTCAAGATTGTACTTTGGTTCTCATGAACTTGTTCTAATTTTCTTCAGTTTCAGCTTGAACTCGCACATGAGCAATTGATGGTCTGTTCCCCAGTCGGCCCCTGGCCTTGTTCTGACTGATGATATTGAGCTTTTCCATCATCTCTTTCCACAGATGTGGTCAATTTGTTTCCTGTGTATTCCATCTGGCAAGGTCCACGTGTACAGTCACTATTTATGTTGTTGAAAAAAGATATCTGCAATGAAGAAGTCGTTGGTCTTGCAAAATTCTATCATGCGATATCCGGTATCGTTTCATCACCAAGGCCCTATTTTCCAACTACCAATCCTTTTTCATTTCCAACTTTTGCATTCCAGTCACCAGTAATTACCAATGCATCTTGACTGCATGTTTGATCAATTGCAGACTGCAGAAGTTGGTAAAAATCTTCAATTTCTTCATCTTTGGCCTTAGTCATTGGTGCATACATTTGAATAACAGTTGCATTAACTGGTCTTCCTTGTAGGTGTATGGATATTACCTATTACTGACAGCACTGTACTTCAGGATAGTTCTTGAAATGTTCTTTTTGACGATGAATGCAACGTCGTTCCTCTTCAAGTTGTCATTCCTGGCATAGTAGACCGTATGATTGTCTGATTCAAAATGGCCAATACCAGTCCATTTCAGCTCACTAATGCCTTGGATATCGATGTTTATGCGTTCCATTTCATTTTTGATAATTTCCAATTTTCTTAGATTCATACTTCGTACTGTTCACATTCCAATTACTAATGTATGTTTGCAGCTGTTTCTTCTCATTTTTAGTCATGCCACATCAGCAAATGAATGTCCCGAAAGCTTAACTCCATTCACCTCTAAGGTGAACTCTACTTTGAGGAGGCATCTCTTCCCCAGTCGTATGTTGAGTGCCTTCCAACCTGAGGGTCTCATCTTCAGGCACTATATCAGACAGTGTTTCACTGCTATTCATAAAGTTTTCACTGCCTAATTCTTTTCAGAAGTAGACCACCAGGTCCTTCTTCCTAGTCTGTCTTAGTCTGGAAGCTCAGCTGAAACCTGTCCGCCATGGGTGACCCTGCTGGTATTTGAATACCAGTGGCATAGCTTCCAGCATCACAGCAACATGCAAGCCCCCACAGTTCGACAAACTGACAGATGCATGGGGGATTCTTAGAGGTTTTTCTCCCCCTCAAAGTAAGACATGATTGTCTGTGCTAACTGATGGGTATACACAGGGAGCCAATCAGTCTCCCCTACGAAAAAGATGGTGTGATGATGATCAAGTGGGATTTATACCAGGTATGCAGGGATGGTTCAACATTAGAAAAACAATCAATCTAATCCATCACATAAATAAAACAAAAGATAAGAACCATATGATCTTATCAATTGATGCAGAAAAGGCATTTGACAAAATCTGACACCCATTCATGATAAAAACTCTAAACAAAATAGGAATAGAAGGGACATTCCTCAGTAAAATTAAGGGCATTTATACAAAGCCAACAGCCAACATCATCCTAAATGGAGAGACTTTGAAAGCATTCCCCTTGAGAACGGGAGCAAGAAAAGGATGCCCTTTATCACCACTCTTATTCAACATTGTGCTGGAGGTCCTACCCAGAGTAATTAGGCTAGAAAAATATAAAGTGCATCCAAATTAGGAGGGAAGAAGTCAAAGTATCTCTATTTGCAGATGATATGATCTTATACACAGAAAACCCCAAAGAATCCACAAGAAAACTACT
>NW_004444062.1:2906578-2914829 GCF_000243295.1 Trichechus manatus latirostris
GCCCAGCTACCACCAATGACCACCCTGACAGGGAACACAACAGAGTGTCCCGGATGGAGCAGGAGAAAGGTGGGGTACAGATCTCAAATGCTAGTAAGAAGGTGAGACTTAATGGTCAGAATGAGACTGGAGGAACTCTGGAAAGCACGGCCCCCAGGTTCTCTATCAGCCCAGAACTAAAACAATTTCTGAGGCCAACTCTTCAGACGGATTGGACTGGACTGTGGGACATAAAGTGATACTGGTGAGGAGTGTGCCTCTTAGCTCAAGTAGATACAAGACACTAAATGGGCAGCTTCTGTCCGGAGGTGAGATGAGAAGGCAGAGAGGGTTAGGAGCTGGTTGAATGGACACGGGGAGTCAGTGGTGGAAGGGAGGAGTGTGCTCTCACAGTATGGGGAGAGCAATTAGGGTCACATAACAATGTATGTATAAATTTTTGTATGGGACATGAACTTGAAATGTAAACTTCATTCAAACTACAACAATAAATAAAAAAAAATTTAAAAAATGATGGTGTGAGGTGCGGAAAGCAATCTGGCCTTTTGTTCTGAGTTCCTGAGAACTGACCACCTGGATGCCTAATACTGACTAAGCTTCTTGACGCATGAAGTAATTTATTATGGGTAGGTACTGAGGATGATAAGTGCCCTGAAGACAAAAGCTCAGTTGGGGGTTTGATGCTGATTAAGCCTCAGGAGGTATGATGTAATCTATTATAGCCATATGGTGAGGCCAATAAAAGTTCTGAGTCCTAGGCTCAGACAGAGCTTCCTGGGTGGTGATCACACATGAGAGAGGGTAGTGTGTAACTCTATAGAATATGAAATCTTTGCATTGTGAACCTTCCCAGACCTTGCCCTATGCATCTCTTCATTTGCATCCCTTTTTGTTATATTAATGCTGTTATTGCAGATATGATGTTTCCCCTGTGCTCTGTGAGTCAGTCCAGCAAATTAACAGACCCGAAGGAGCAGGGGAGTCCACTGGTCTGAAGCGGAGGGAGTTATGGGACCTCCCAAGTTTTCAGCCAGTACCTGCTAACCTTGTCCCATTGGCTGGGGATGAGAGAGAGTAAAGGGCTGCGTGGGCAGCTGGGTTCTGAACTGAACAAGGAATGGAAGCTGAGATTTCCACAGGATGCAGGTGGAGTATGGAATGGGATTGGTCATCTACCATACAATCTGGCATCAGAAGTTGATGGTCTTAGTCTCCCTGGACTGATTCACACAGATGACTTTGAACTTCACTATCGCTTTCCCTCTTTCTATACCAGTGGTGATACCAATAAACAGAGAAATGGTCAAACTGACAGATGTGTGGGTGATATATGGTTGACCTACGTGGATTATCATTTGTTTTATGGGCCTGTCTAATCTTTGGCTGAAGGGTGAACCTCAGGAGTGACTTTAGTACTGAGTTAAAAGGATGTCAGTTTCTGTCAGACCAGTAAGTCTGGTCTTTTCTTTTGAGCTTGAATTGTGTTCTACATTTTTTTTTCCAGCTCTGTCTGGGACCCTCTGCTGTGAATCCAGTCAGAGCAGTCAGTGGTGGCACCATCTAGTTGTGCTAGACTCAGTCTGGTGGAGGCTGTGGTATTTGTGGTCCATTAGTCCTTTGGACTAATCTTTCCCTTGTGTCTTTGTTTTTCTTTATTCTCCCTTGCTACAGACGGGGGTGGGGCCAGTAGACATATCTTAGATGGCTGCTCACAAGCTTTTAAGACTCCAGACGCTACTCACCGAAGTAGTATGCAGAACATTTTCCTTATAAACTATGTTATGAAAACTGAGTTAGATGTCCCCTGAGACCACAGTCCCCAGCCAAAGCTGTAAATCTTTAGGGAAGCAGACTGCCACATCTTTCTCCCGAGGAGTGACTGGTGGGTTCAAACTGCCAATCTTTCGGTTAGTAGCCGAGCACATAACCACTGCACCACCAGGGCTCCTTCTTAAAATGTTAGAAATTCTACATTCTAGCTGTATTTATAAAACAAATCTGTTACCTCATTCACTTGCCATAGAGAATTTTGAAATAATTAAGGAGTTGATGAAAATTAAGGATGTTAATGGATTATTGGAGTTGCTGGGTGGTGCAAACAGCTAAGCGCTTAGCTACTAACCAAAATGTTGGTGTTTGAATCCACCCAGAGGTGCTTCAAAAGAAACCCCTACCGATTTACTTCCAAAAGAGCATAACCATTGAAAACCCTATGGAATACAGCCCTACTCTGACATACATGGTGTCTTAGTCATCTAGCGCTGTCATAACAGAAACACCACAAGTGGATGGTTTTAACAAAGAGAAGTTTATTTCCTCACAGTTAAAGTAGGCTAAAAGTCCAAATTCAGGGTGTCAGATCCAGGGGAAGGCTTCCTCTCTCTTGGCCTTCTCATCAGTGTTCCCCCAGACTAGGAGCTTCTCGGCGCAGGGACTCCGGTCCAAAGGATGCGCTCTGCTCCCGACACTGCTTTCTTGATGGTATGAGGTCCCCCTGTCTCACTGCTTACTTCTGTCTTTTATATCTCAAGAGATTGCCTCAGGACACAATCCAGTCTTATAGATCAGATCCTGCCTTACTAACACAACTGCCACTCAACCTCCCTCATTAACAGCATAGAGGCAGGTTTACAACACACAGGAAAATCACACAGTACCAGGAATCATGGCCTAGCCAAATTGATACACACATTTTTTGGGGACATAATTCAAACCATGACACATGGGGTCGCCATGAGTCAGAATGGACTCCATGGCAACTGGTTACTGTTGGTTAATGGATTACTACACATTGAATGCAAAGGATTCCACAACTCTACCATGATTAAAAAAAAAGAGGGAGGAGGCAAAAAAGGTGGAAGGGGAGAAAGAAAGAAAGGGGAGAGGGAGGGAAAGCTCTTCTGTAAAAGAGACATAAGAATGCCAGCTGATAAGAAAACAGAAGTAGGAAGAATAGAATTAGAAAATCACCATGTTGCGACCACCACTGTAATGATTGATTCAGAAAAGTATCGTCAATGGATACTAAACCCATTGGGTGAAAGCTTTTTGGTTTATTAAATGATTCCCACAGTCTCAGAGTGTTTCCCACAGACTACAAAGGGGGAAAGGTACATTAACAATGCACTAGCTTCACCAAGTGATGAAAAATCATATCACCAATAATGGCACAAACAATATTATGTAGCACACCAAGAAAGTCACAGTATCAACTGTGTAACCTGCTTGCCAAAACTGTCTAACCTGAATCTAATCATGAGGAAACAATTAGAGAAATTCAAATTGTGGAATATCCTACAAAATAACTGTTCTGAACTTTTCAGAAAATGTTACTGTCATGAAAGACACAACAGGCTATATTAAAGCTTCTAGGTTTAAGGAGACTAAAGAGACGTGATCACCAAACACAATGAATGATCTTTGATTGGATTCTAGATTTAAAAAAAAAATCAGTATAAAGGACATTACTGGGAATACTGGGAAAACTGAAATATGGACTGTACAGTAGGCATCGTTAAATGTCTTGAGGGTTATGTAGGACAAGATCCCTATTCTTAAAAGACATGCTGAAGCATTTAACAGCTGGGTATCACGCTGTCTGCATCTTACTTTCAACTGGTTCAGGCAAAAAGTCATATAGAGATAAAGCAAATACGGCAAATTGATAATAATTAGTGCATTCAGGGTATTTGGGTATTCATTATATTATTCTCACAAGTTTTCTATAACTTTGAAATATTTTTTTTGAAAAATTTAAAGTTGGTAGAAAAACTTAGAAGGAAATGCCTGAAGAAAACCTTTTGTAAAAAGTTGCTTCATTTATCCCAGCAGCTTTTTGCATGGACCAAACTCAATCACTTAATTTTACAGGGGTAAATAATTTACATCTAAAATCAATTTCGTAGTTACTATGATACAGACCAGGTGGTGGAAAAATTTTTCTGTAAAGGCCAGATAGCAAATATTTTAGGCTTTATAGGCCAAATAGGGACTCTTGATCAGCTGCATACTCTTGTATTTGTGTATGTGTTTATAAGCCTTTAAAAAAATATAAAACCATTCTTCACTTGTGGGACAGGTCAAGGGCACAGTTTTTTGTTTTGTTTTGCTTTGTTTTTCCAGTCAGCAGAAGGCCCATATCATTTAAGCATTTAACCTCCAAAACTTTAACTACACACACTTGGTCAAAGCAACAGAGGAAGAGAGACAATTATAGCAGAAACGTACATATTGTCATTCTATTTGGCACATGCACTCTAGTTTATACTTGCTATTACTGTAAGTAAGGAGCCCTGGTGGTGCAACAGTTAAGCACTCAGCTGCTAACTGAAAGGTTGGCAGTCCAAACCCACCTAGCGGCCCTGCAGGAGAAAGACTTGGTGATCTGCTCCCATGAAGATTATAGCCTAGAAAACCATATGGGGCAGTTTTAACTGTCACATGGGGTTGCTATGAGTCAAAAATTGACTCAACAGCACCCAACAATAACAATTACTGTAAATTATACGTTTATGCATAACTGCACAGTTGCACACGCAAAGCCACGTGTACTGTACTTCACAGGTGAAGAAAAAGATCTCCCAGGGTGATTTTGATGCTACTCAATTTCTGTCTTATATGGAGGTTTAAGGTATCACGTTTCTCTCTCCCATCTCTGTGGCCTTTAGTATAGGTCCACCAATCTCATTGGTTTCCATCTGGTTTGAATGCCTCCACTGGACAAAATTTAGACCCCTGTATCCTTCACTGGTCCCAGCCTCCTACGCTTTCAGCTCTCTCACACCTCACTCCTATTTTGACTTCAGAGAGACCACAGATCCCTTAATATTCACAGTTTCTTAAGCCCACCAGTCCCACACAGTCCTCTCTTCATCCTCTGCCCCACTGAGACCCAGTGGTTCATCCATTGCATTACCTTTCTCCACACACTCCAGATTTTCAGGCACCTCTGACTCCCATTAAAATCCTAATTCAAACACAGTTCAGTGGTTAAGTACAAAAGCTAAGGAATCAGGCTGCCTGGATTTAACTCTTTCTTAGCTGTGTGGCCCTGGCCAAGTTATTAAGCCTCTGTACCTCAGTTTCTTCCTCTGTAAAATGGGGATAATAAATAGTATCTTATCGACCACAGTTAAGTTTAGAACCAGGAAGCTAAGAGGAAAACTATACCCCATGCCCAGAAGGTGTCCTTCTGTTTAATGAGAGCTTGTTAATTTTCAAAATCATATAAAGAACCCAGGAAATTTTTAGTGAACAAAAAGCATGGTGTCTCTCCATATCTGTAACTAGCATTTAAAGCTGATCTGACTCAGAAAAAAATATGAGAGTGTTGAACAAAAGAACAAACTCACCAATGCTGTTTATGCATTTGTCAATGGCGGTCATAACACTGTTACGAGACAACAACTAGACTTCTATTTTAAATACCACAAAGTTGTAAAATCTCAAATAATTTTTAAAAAGAGGGCTATATACTAAACACAGCTGAATGGCTAGTTTTCAAATTTTGAAACTATAGAGTTCTTATATTTTTAAATGTTGTTACATAGGTGGTGGCTATAAGCTAAAACTCCTTAATCACCAGCATCCACAAAACCCTCTCTGGTTCTGGAAAGTGGCACAGCCTTAGGCATTGTCATTACTCTCCAAAAACAGGTGTTTAAAAGCTGTGTAGATCCAATGTCTGGGAAAGGTCACTTTCCTAGAGCAAGACCTGAGACTCTCTAAACTGAGTGTCCTGCCTTGTGGACCCTGCCATCAACACACCCCACATCTGGAACAGTGCATATTATAGATTGAATTGTGTCCTCCCAAAATAGGTGTTGATACTCAGAACATTACACAACCACAAAGAACAATGACGAGTCCTCAAAACATCATAACATGGATGGACCTGGAAGGCACAATGCTAAGTGAAATAAGTCAACCACATAAGGACAGATATTGTATGATCCCTCTTTTGTAAGAAGACAACAACAGATTAATATAGAGAAACCAATGTTCACTGGTGGTTACAGGGGGAGGTGTACACTTTAGAATATAGAGACTTGTTACTTTTGGTGATGGGAAAAGTGGCATTGAGTGTGGAAATATGAGCACAGCACAATCATAGTAAAGATAAGTGTTTGAGCACAAATAGAAGGGTATAGACACAATTAAAAAGAACACTGACAAACTGTGATAAATGTAAATAACATCAGTGAACAATTTGTGTGGAAAATACTAAAAAATTCATTTGGGGATATACAATTTTGCAACAACGGTAATAACAACTAAAAACTATGCATATGGTTATATAGATAGATATGTATTCATATATATGTACAGGAAGGCATAGATGAATATACAGATGTACATGTATAGGTATAACTGTAGGCATATATATACATGTTTTTGTGTGCTGTATATATTTTCAAATATAAAATAAAACACATAGGGCACAGTTATGAATACTTACTAGACATAACCAAACACCTCACGGGATTGGTTTACTGGGTTTGAGGGCTTAGGACCATAGTCTCGTGGGGCAACTCAGTCAATTAGCATAATACACTCCATAAAGACAATGTTGTACATTTTAGTTTGGTAAGTAGCGTCTAGGGTCTTAAAAGCTTGCAAGCAGCCAGCTAAGATACAAGTATTGGTCTCTATTCATCCAGAGCAAAAGAGAAAGAAGGAAACCAAAGACACAAGGAAGAAACTAGTCTACAAAACTAATAGTCTACACAAACATTGGCCTCACCTAGGCTGAGATCAGACGAACTAGAAGTGTCCAGCTACCACTACCAATCGTTCCAACCAGGGACTCAATGGATGGTCCCACACAGAATGGGAGAAGAATACAGAACAAAACTCAAATTCCTAAAAAGAAGGCCATACTTACTGGACCGGTAGAGACTAGATGAACCCCTGAGATAATCACCCTGGTATACTCTTTAAACTTAGAACTCAAACCACTCCCAGAGGTCACCTTTTAGCCAAATGAAAAATTGGCTCATAAAATAAATAATATCACCTGTGTCTACTATGCTTCTCTAAATAATCATCTAAATGAAGTCAAATGGTATACATTTCCCCTAAACCAAAGATGAGGCAGTAAGGGGGGACAGGGAAGCTAGATTAAGGGAAACAAAAAAACCAAAATGGAAATAATGAGAAAGCTGATACATTGTGAAAAATGTATCCAATGTCACTGAACAATATGTATAGAAATTGTTAAATAAGAACCTAATTTGCTGTGTAAACTTTCACCAAAAACACAATAAAATATTAAAATTTAAAAAAATAGGTGTTGAATTCCTGGCCCTTGTACCTGTAGATGTGATCCTGTTGGGAAATAGGGTTTTTCTTTTCTTATGTTAATGAAATCATTCCAGGGTAGAGTGGATCCTAAAGCTAATCACTTCTGAGTTCTAAAAAGACCAGAGTAGACACAGAGACATATAGGACGAAGATGCCATATGAGACAGACACACACGGCAGCTGCATCTAAAAGTCCAGGAAAGGCAGGGATTGCTGGCAGCTACTAGAAGCTGAAATAGACAAAGAAGGACCTCACCCTAGAGCCATTTCCTGAATTCTAACTTCTAGTCTCCTGAACTGTGAGAAAATAAATTTCTGTTCTTTAAAGCCACCCACTTTTGGTATTTCTTTTCTTTTTCCTTTTTCCTTTTTTTTATTATTGTAGTTCAAATGAAGTTTACATTTCAAGTTAGTCTCCCATACAAAAATTTATACATACATTGTTATGTGACCCTAATTGCTCTCCCCATACTGTGACAGCACACTCCTCCTTTCCACCCGATTCCCCATATCCACTCAACCAGCTTAACCCCCTCTGCCTTCCCATCTGACTTCCAGACAGAAGCTGCCCGCTTAGTCTCCTGTATCTACTTGAGCTAAGAGGCACACTCCTCACCGGTATCACTTTTTGTCCCATAGGCCAGTCCAATCCTTGTCTGAAGAGTTGGCCTCAGAAATCGTTTTAGTTCTGAGCTGAAAGAGAATCTGGGGCCTATGCTTTCCGAGGTTCCTCCAGTCTCAATCAGACCATTAAGTCTGGTCTTCTTACCAGAATTTGAGTTCTGCACCCCACCTTTCTCCTGCTCCATCTGGGACTCTCTGTTGTGTTTTCTGTCAGGGCAGTCATTGATGGTAGCCAGGCACCATCTAGTTCTTCTGGTCTCAGGCTGATGAAGTCTCTGGTTTATGTGGCCCTTTCTGTCTCTTGGGCTACTACTTTCCTTGTGTC
>NW_004444062.1:2914929-2969550 GCF_000243295.1 Trichechus manatus latirostris
AGTCTCTGGTTTATGTGGCCCTTTCTGTCTCTTGGGCTACTACTTTCCTTGTGTCTTTGGTGTTTTTCATCCTCCTTTACTTCAGGTGGTTGGGACCAATTGATGCATCTTAGATGGCCGCTTGCAAGCTTTTAAGACCCCAGACGCCACTTACCAAAGTAGGATACAAAACATTTTCTTAATATGCTTTGTTATGCCAGTTGACCTAGATGTCCCCTGAAAGCATGGTCCCCAGTGGTATTTCTATTATAGCAGCCCTAGGTAAAGCTGGAATCAACTCGACAACAATGGGTTTTGGGTTTTGGTTTAGGTAACTAAAACACACCCTCCTTGCCAGGTTGGCCTCCGGATACAAGTCCCAGAGAATATACCTGCTAGTCTTGGTATGTAGCAGACCAATATGTTCAGCTCAGGTAAAATCTGGCCATCCCACTTGCTGCCCCTGCCCATGAAGGTCAGGAGGGAAATCCTTTTCCCCCATTGCCCCAACCTTTATAGCATTCAGCTCCTGAATAGCAATTGTGTTGCTCATTGCTCTGCAAATCCTGCACTTAAAAATGTGTTTGTATCTGGTCTCTGGCTCCTGATCCAGCTTTCTCTCAAAGGCTCTGACTGGATTCATGCTACTGGCTTTCCTTGCCCCAAGCTACCTATGTAGTGTATTCTACCTTAACAACTTTTTTTGCCAGAGCTGCCAGCTGAAGTCCCACTGGGCAAGCCAAGACTTGAATCCCTGGTCCTCAGACCCCAAAACTCATGTTCTTTTAACTACATCAGTGGGTCTGGTTCTCCATGGACAGAGGACTTAGACAACTTGCTTGTCTTGGGTTTTATACTATCTACCCAAACAGCAATATTTGTCCATGTCCTCTGTGTTGGCCAGTTCCTGAATTTCACCCTCTGGCTGTCAGCAGCCCAAGAGATTTATTCACATGAAGCTGCCCCTAGCTATGATCTGTGCCTCCATCTTGTTCTAACCACACCACTTCCAGGACTGGACCTCAATCCCACCTCTCCACCCCTGGACAACCATGACCTTCATTAATGTGGCTGTAAAAGACTAATGTATGGCCCCCATGCACACACAGGGAGATTTCAACTCAACATCTTCAGCTACAAATTATGCATGTGTGATTGTCTCTAGATTCACAGTCTTGCCTTCAGATGAGCTTAGTCTGAATTAAAGTCACGTCAGCAATTACTCCCTGATATATTTATTTACAGACATATAATTGAGAGGTGGATGCCTACAAGAACGTTTGGAGCAAATTTTAGGTAAAGAAAAATTAATATGAAAGACTCAAATTAGATCAGATTCTGCCTAGTCTGTTAATATTAGGAGATGGCTAAGCACAGAATCATTGGAAAAGCAAATATTATAACAGAAGGGAAGGAATCCCTGGGTGGTACAAATAGTTAAAGTGCTTGGCTACTAAATGAAATGGAGATTCGAGTCCACCCAGAGGCACCTCAGAAGAAAGTCCTGGCAATCTACTTCTGAAAAATCAGCCATCGAAAACCCCATGGCTTCTACTCTGACATACATGGGGTCACTATGAGTGGGAATCTACCTGATGGCAACTGGTTACCGGTGGGAACAGAAGGGAAGTGTTTGGAGCCTATCTTGGCTTGTCTCCAGCGAGATATCAAACTTATTGTGGTTCACCTAAGGGATTAGCTCTGATTTAGACTAAATAAAGGGAGACGAGGTGGTGGTGAGGGAAGAAATAAATAAGAGGGGAGAGACCCCATAGGAAGGAGAGTATGGAAACAGCACTTGGAGCATGTAAATTTTTCTTTGAAGAAAGAAGGGAAGTAGGGAGGCAGAAAAGGATGCTCACACGAACTCTTTTGAAAGGTCCTGCATAATAACCATCATTTGTACAACAACACTGTATAATTTTTGAAAGCACCTTATCCACAGTAGCTACTGGAAAATCATAGAAAGCCTATGAAATAGGCAGAGTTATAAAATTTTACTACCATTTTAGAGAGACAGAGAGAGAAAAAATAAAACTCAAGGAGGTCAAATGATATAATTAATGGCATAGCAGTAGTAATGGGTGAAACCAGGACTTGGATCTTTAGTACTCAGGCTCCAAAACTCAAGATCTTTGAACTACATACGGTGGGTCCCAAATAAGAAAAAGATGCCAAACACAAGGGTCCATTCTATATGATTCCATTTACATAAGGTTCAAGAACAGGATAAAAAGACTATGGTGACAGAAATCAGAACAGTATGGTTGTCTATAGGGGATGGAAATGACTGGGAAAGGGTATGAGAGAACTTTCTATACTGTGTCTTGATTGGGATGTAGGTTACACGACTAGACAACATCCATTAGATTGTACATGTAGGAACTATACAATTCATTGTATGTATATTTCACCTTAATAAAACAAAAATCAGCACCCAAACTGTAGAATCTATTAAACAAATTCAAAATTTGAAATCTTGAGTTGAAGACTATGTCTATCCATCTATAAGCATTAAAGCTGTAACTTATTTTGTGATTAGAACCACCTCACCAAAAGCTCTTGAACCCACTGTCACAGAGAGTCCTGTGACAGAACTCAGCTTCAAAACAAAAACGTAAACACTACAGCTATTGTTCGAACTTGAATTTTGTGAACAGCACAAATTAAACATATTCAAAATATCTCCGTGAAGTTGGCCAGTGAGAAACATTACCTTGCATGCTTTTAAGACATTGGAACAGACTCAACGGCAATGTGGGGTTTTTTTGTTTTGTTTTGTTTTGTTTTTAGTAAATACAAGCACTTTCACTTGGCACCAGCTGCTTTGTTTGAGATAAAAATGGGGAGAAAAGCTACTTTTGCCACAATTCTGTCGACATCTTTACAACTACCTGGACCCAAATTCCTACCTAGCAAAAGTTGCCTGGAGCTGCGCAGCAGCTAACAGAGGCTCCTTCTGTATCTATTTTGAAACTGCCACAGTGTCCACCACTCCCTATTGTCATGCCAAGATGTCTCTCCTACTTGTGTTTCCATCCTAGGCCTGTGATTTTTTTCCATTTCAAATTCAAGTTGAGGATAAATTCAAAAAAGAACACTAGAATTTTTACAGGCAAACTGAATGGCATTACTGTGTGTATGTGTGTGTGTGTTTAATAAAAACAATTGAATATAGGCTGTACTTACTCGCAGAGGAGGATTCCATTTTCTAATCCTGTCCGAAAATCCTTATCACCAAAACTTCTGCCAGTTACTTGCTGGAAAAGAAAAACAAAAGGAGAGCATAAATATTTCTCTTTAATCAAGAAGTGCAACGATTTTTTTTTCCTTTAATATTCAAGAGCCTTGAAATGACTGGTAGCATTCCAAGAATGGGGAAACTCTTAGGTCTGAGTTTCCTTTCCATGATGTACTTTTGCCTAGATCAGCTAAACATAAATTTAGACAATTCCTTTAAAGCTTTCTTCCTATCTACTACCTTTAAAAACATCTGCTTTTCCTGACAAAGATTTTTTACTCTTTGGGTTGGTTATGTTAAGTTGAGGTCACAGCCTCACTCATCTAGAACACAGAGGATCCAACCCACTCGTACTTTAAAATAAAGCCATCAGTGCACCATCCTCATGATTGGTTGAAGATCAGGCCATTCTGATCCATAGGGTTTTCATTGGCTGATTTTCAGAGGAAGATCACCAGGCCTTTCTTCCTAGCCCACTGTAGTCTAGAAACTCCACTGAGACCCATTCAGCATCAGCATCATAGCAACACACAAACCTCTGCTGACAGATGGGTGGTGGCTGTGCATGGAAGGTGAGAATTCTACCATTGAACCACAATGCCCCAGAGATGGGAATAGGCAGCATGTATTTGGAGGAAGGTGTTAATTTTTACCTCTGTTTCTCCTCCCCCTATGCCCACCTTCTCCCTTCTCCTGTGCCCAATAGGTCCCAACATGGCTTTCTCACTACTCTCCTTTGATTCAAATGCCATCCATTCTTCAAAGGCCGCATTATTTAGGATAGAAGCACTTGAATCTTTGTTAGGAGGATGAGCAACTGAACAGACTCCAGAAATTCACCAGGGACCTTGCCACTCAAAAGTTTGGTCTTTTCCTCCACCCCTACACCCTCATAAAGAATTATGAGTATGAAATCTCTCAGGGGGGAAAGAGATAGGGAACGGAAGAAGGGACTGAACCCCTAGGCAAAGGACCCTGAACTAAAAAAATGTGCTTAACTAATGACACAAAACCCATTATCTTGGAACATGCAATAATGAAAGAACAGCCCAGGCAGCTCTCAATGTACTTTCTTGATAAGATGCTTTTCAGAAGAACTGGCCTGATCTTGCCCCTGGAGCATGCGCAGAAATCCACAAGGTGACTGACAGACCCGGAACAGGAATGGAGCCAGCACCACGGGGAAACTGCGCAGGCGTGGCACCCCATGGTAAGTCCTGCCATCCAGTCCCAGGAGCCTTTGTTATGGGTTCCATCTTGGGCTGCCTCTTGCATGCGCACCTAATCTTCATAACCCTGCCTCGTTCATAAATAACGATGATGCCTTTTCCTGCCTAAAAACCTTTATAAGCCCCAGCCAATCCTTTACTGGGGGAGACAAAGGCTAGCGTAGCATTGTCCCTTTTTGTCTCCACTCGCGAGCTAGTTTTTCTCAGTAAAGCTTTGTTGGTGCAGAAAAAAAAAAAAAAGTTTTGTCTTTGGGTCAACAGCAATAGCATCTTCACCTAGAATTAACGTTAGGAATACAGACACAGTCCTCTCCAGCCCCAAAACTTACAAAATCAGAACAAGAATTTTTTTAAGAGCCCTATGTGATTCATATGCACGATAATTTTACAAAGCCCTGACCTAGGATACTAAACAAAGCCAAGAGTTCAGAATCATAAAGGGAGGACCCTCCATTGGAATCAGGATTTTGGATGACCCATCTCAACAAACCCTCTCAGCAACACTTTTATGATGTGTTTACAACGTCACACATTGTATATTCTAACTGTAAAGGCTGCTAATTATTGTTACCTTCACTACAGCATAAGTCATTGCTATAAACAGCAAAATAGCTGCCAAGAATTAACTGCCATTACCAAGGGTCCATTTGCAGGGGAAGCGAAAATTGCCTACCCAAACCCTTTCCTAACCTTCTGTCTCTTAAACAAAGAGAAATTTATTCTCTCACAGTCGAGGAGGCTAGAAATCCGAATTTAGGGTGCCGGCTCCAGCAGAAGGCCTTCTCTCTCTGTCGGCTCTGGGAGAAGGTCCTTTTCATCTTCCCCTAGTCTAGGAGCTTCTCAGCGCAGGGACCCTGGGTCCAAAGGACACACTCTGCTCCTGGCACTTTTTTCTTGGTAGTATGAGGAACCTCTCTTCTCTGCTCAATTCTCTCTTCTATATCTCAAAAGAGATTGACTCAAAATACAACCTAATCTTATAGATTGAGTCCTGTCTCGTTAACATTACTACCTGTAATCCTGCCTTATTAACATCACAGAGGTTAGGATTCATGCCACACAGGATAGTAACATCAGATCACAAAATGGTGGACGACCACACAATACAGGGAATCATGGTCTGGCCAAGTTGACACACATTTCTAGGGGACACAATTCAGTCCATAAACACCTTCCATCTGGAGTCCAACTGACTGTGGACTCTCAGCAACTTCTCAGACAAGCTGCTGCCAACCCATCAGCTCAGAACCACTCTCCAAGGACACGAGGGCAGGATGGGAAGCTTAGTAGAGTTATTGAAGAGCCTGAGGTAGGGCCTGGCCATGGGGTGGGTGGGGAGAAAGCCTGGGTTCAGAAACATTCAGTCACCAGAGCATGAAATGTCAAGAACAGTTTATACTCCCTGAACGCTCTGCTCCCTTCACCCCATAACAGTGCTCCCCATCTGATCAAATTCATCATTGCCACTGTTTAACCCAAAAATCTTAAAGTTATGCTTGATCCCTTTTTCTCACACCCAATCTGAGCCATCAACAAATCCTATTGCTTCTACCTTCAAAATTTAGCCAGAATCCACTTCTCACTGCCTCCACTCTGCCACCTTAGTTCAAACACTGTCATCTCTCACCTAGATATTTCCATAGTTTCCTGACTGGCCTCCCTGCTTCCACCCTTGCCTCCTTTCAACACAGCAACCAAAATAATCCTGTAAAGTTAGATCATGCCACTACCAGTAAAAACCAGTTGCCATGGAGTTGATTCTGACTCATGGTGACCCCATGTGTGTCAGAGTAGAACTGTGCTCCATAGGGTTTTCAATGGCTGGTTTTTTGGAAGCAGATCACCAGGTTTTTCTTCTGCAGTACCTCTGGGTGGACTTAAACCTTCAGTCTTTTGGTTAGCAGCAAGTGTGTTAACCGTTTTCACCATCCAGGGACTCCAGATCATGTCACTACTCTGCTCAAAACACCCTAATAGCTCCCCATCTCACTCATAGTAAAAATCATAATTCTGAGAGTTCTCTAAAAGTTCTAACAACAACACCACCAGAAGTATAGGAATGCATAATCAAAAACTATTGGGCACCATTACATCTCCCCATTTAGTGGGCTCCTCAAAACTACTAATGCTGTTGTTAGTTGATGCCAAGTCAGCTTCTATTGACGGTGATGCCACGTACAACAGAACGAAATTTTGCCCAGTCCTGCACCATTTTTAAGACCATTGGTATGTCTGTGTCCATTGTTGCAGGCACTATGTATTCTGAGTACCTTCCAACCTAAGGAGGTTCACCTTCCAGCACCATATCGAACAATATTCTGTTGTGACCCATAGGGTTTTCACTGACTGATTTTTGGAAGTAGATCACCAGGCCTTTCTTCCTAGTCTGTCTTAGACTGAAAGCCCTGCTGAAACCTGTCCACCATGGGTGACACTACTGATATTTAAAATACTGGTGGTATAGCTCCCAGAATCACAGCAACACACAAGTCACCACAATAGGACAAACTGACAGACGGGTGGTACCATTGTGGTGATTATGTCACTAACTATGCCCTACATGCCTTACAGAAAAGCCTAATATCAGATTTTTCCTACTTTATGACCTACATGGGGTCGCCATGAATTGACTAAACCAGATGGCAACTAACAACAACAACAGCATGACTTACTATTAATTCACTTTAATTACTAACTAAAATATTCGTTGGAGGAATGGGTTGGAGGGATGTGTTGTGTTAGATTAAAATGGTCAGTGAAGATAATGTACCAAAACCTTGATGGTTTTAAAGGACAAGAAAAGCTTTCATCTTTCTTAGCAATTAAACCAAAAGCAGAAGCAAGAGGACAACATAATGTGTCATCAAACTCTCTAATGCAAGTAATTATTGAGGAAGCTCATCTGTATCCGATTTTCTTCCCTCAGACCTAAAAGGTAATTATTTTTCTGAGTTTGTCCATGTCAATGGCACTGCTCGAAACCACTCGATAACTCGATATGGAGATCTTAAAAAAATCAGCCTACTGAACAAAACCACACAACTTTATGGCAACATTTTTACGATGTGTTTATAATGTAACAAATTGCATATCACAACACCACACACTGCTAATTACTTTGTTACCATCATTGTTAGTAATTACCATGAACATTTAAAAAGCTGCCAAGAATCATTCTCCCAGCTTGAACATCATCATTTATACAAACTGAATTTCAGAAATATTTTCTTGATCTTTTGAAAGCAATGTGGTAGATAAATAACAGTATACCAGCAAATGTGCAAACAGTTTGTGCTTGGCTACTAACCTTAAGGTTGGTGGTTCAAAGCCACCCAGTGGTGCCACAAAAGAAAGGCCTGACGATCTGCTTCTGTAAAGATTACAACCAAGACAACCCTAAGGGGCAGTTCTACTCTGTAACACATGGGGTTGCCGTGAATTGGAATTGACTCAACGGCAATGCGTTTGCTGTTATTGTTTTTGTTTAGGAAATTGATGGTCTGAAAAAGATTTTAAATAAATGTCGGTAAACCCTGTTATAATGATCTTAAGAGGAGATTCTATTGGCTGACAAAATAATGGTCCTTGGATTCAAGCAATTTAAAAAAAAAAGAATAGATATTGACTCCAATTTTGAAAGATAAGGATATTTTCTCTAAACTGTTGTATAAAAACAGGTACACTTTTCAGAAGAGTGTGATTTCCTCCTGGAAACTGTAAATGAAAATAATACCTCTTTAGTTCACCAAAGATTATTTGCAGCTTATTATGTCCACTTCTCTTCTGATCATACTTGACTTATTTAATGAGAACTTTTCTGCATATTTTATACCTAAATTGTAAAATAAAGCAGAACGGAATTGCTCTTATTTTTCACATTTTCTAAGAAACAAATGTGCTGCTATTTCTGTCTCTTCCATGAGGTTGCTAGAAAAATCAAATCAGAATTCTATGGAAACTCCTTGTAAACAATAATAAACCATACTTATCTAAGCCAGAATTACTAACCAACCAATCAATCATTTATGGAATACCTACTTCATGCCAGGCAGTGTAATACATACAAGTGATACCAGAATAACATCTGGACCCTTCCCAATAAGCCAAGGAGAAAAACAAAACATTACAATATAGTGTGTGTTGGAAGAGAAATATGGACAGAGAGCTACAAGAGGATGGAGGAAGCAAGTAATACCAATTGCATGACTAAAGAAATACTTGAATGATAATAATAGCTCAGGCTCGTACAGCAACTACCATGTGCCTGCTCTGTTCTAAGCACTTGCTAAAACATATTAATTTATTTAATCCTTATAACCACCCTATGAGATGGGTCTGATTATTACTTCCATTTTAAAGAAGAGGGAACCTAGGCACAGAGAGGTTAAGTAACTTGTCCAAGGATACAAAGTTAGTAAACAGCAGAGCTTAGAATTAACCCCACGCAGTGTGACTGCCATAGGGTTTTCATTGGCTAATTTTCAGGAGGAGATCACCAGTTCTTTCTTGCTAATCTTAGTCTGGAAGCTCTGCTGAAATCTGTCCCCCATGGTTGACCCTGCTGGTATTTGAAATACCAGTGGCATAGCTTCCAGCATCATAGCAACTCACAAGCCACCACAGCACGACAAACTATGTTGAACCCATCATCAAGAAAGATCAATCACTAGAAAAAGACATCATGGTTGGGAAAGTAAACGATCAGTGACAACAAAAGAAACCCTCAGTGAGCTGGATTGACACAATAGCCACAACGGACTCAAACCTATCAATGATCATGAAGATGGCGCAGGACCTGACAACATTTTGTTTTGCCATACATAAGGTAGCCATGAGTCAGAGCCAACTCAATGGAAACTAACAACCACAACAATGTGACTCAGAATTCATGCTCTTAAGCACACTGCTGTGTGGTATCTGAGCAAAATGCTATGGGAGGATGGAGGGGTAAACCATCTCTGCCTAAAGGAGTCAGGGAAGATTCCTTTGAGAGGCTGACATTTGAGTTGGGCCTGAGAGATGAGAAAGGATTCTCTAGAAGAAGAAAATAAAGTAGAGCATGCCAGGCAGACACAAAGACCTGTATAAGGGTTTCTTTGAGCGAAGATGAGAAGTTCTGAGGGCTGGAGCATAGGGGGCCTAGGCAGATGGGGAGAGGGAGGGTAGCAGGAGATGAGGTGCCACAGTAGCACGACCCAGATGGTGAAGGGCCTTGTATGCCAGGACTATGTGTTGTATTTACTCCTAGAACAAAAGGGACACCTCAGAAGATGGGGGTGAAGGGAGGGAGATCATTGGCAATCCTTCTCCCCATTTCCCATGAATTCCCCTCTCCTAAAGAGATCGTTCCAGAATGACATTAAGCTTGTCGCTACCAATTACTTCCTTGTGGACTTCCCTCATTTATAGCCAATGACCTTACTGCTGGCATCATAGTGAGATCTAGAGCATCTGGCCAGACTTTCCTTTAGGAAAACCACCCTCACACCCACACACACGTCTCAGTACACCCTATCTACACCTATATTTTTATCTTTTCCTGCAAGCTCAAAAGGAAGAAATATACTTCCCCTCTCCTAAACTGGCTTCCTTTATTAAGGCTCTGAATTATATTCCTTCCTACCTTCAGATATTACCTTTTATTTCAACCTTACCCCTCTGTTCACAGCACCCTCTATCTCACCCTCTCTGCTGGTGAATAATGAGTTCCCTCTTCTCCTAAAAACCCTAATTCAGTCCAACCCCTTCAACCACCATCCTGTTTTTCTCCTTGCTCTTACACCCCAAACTCCCTATATGAGTATCCTGTATCCATTTACCCTATCATCATAGCAAGCATCTGCAAGTAGCCCTCAATTAATCCACTGAAAAATCTTAAAGAGTTAAGAGTTTCACCTGGGTTTGAGTCACAGCTCCACCATATATAAGCTAAATCACTTTAGACAAGTTAATGAACCTGGCCCATCCTTAGCTTCCCAATATAACAGACTGTAATAGTACCTACCCCAAAGGTTTACATGCAAAGTAAGGGAATTAATGTATGTGAAACTGCTGCCACAGTACCTGGCCCATCGCCAGAGCTCGATAAATTTCATTATCATTATTGGCAGCAATAATAAAATTACCATAAATCTCATTCTTGGTTTCTCTTTTCCAGTCCTCTTAGTGGTTCTTTCCTCTCCGAGCTTAAATGATGCCATGCTTTACTGGTTCTCCTCTTACTTTCTAACGTTGCCATACTCTTTAACTCAAAATACATTTTTCCCACCTGATCTTACTCCACTTCTCAGCAGCACAATAGTCAACCACTCCCTCCTTTTTTGGAACAATTGCCTCTCCCAGGCTTCCCCACCACGAGATACTTGTGGCTTTCCTTTTACCACATTAAATAAATACTTCTTTCTCTGCTGACTTAGTTACTTCTACTCATTCACTTCTTAACTATAAATGGTGGGCATATCCCTCCTCTCTTCACTTCTCTTTTCTTTTTCCCTACAAAGCCCCCATACCTCACCTTCCTTGGGTAGTCCCATTCAATCCCATGACTTTAAGTATCTCCCACATGATGATAACTCACATATTTTTATATGTGGCACTGATCCTTTTCATCTGAAGTCTAGAATCAAATACCCAATTTCTAAGCCAACATCTCCCCTCTGATACCTAATAAATATTTCATACTTATGATTAAAAGACAGTCTTAATGTCTGTCACCTGATCCAACTTGTTCTACAATTGGTCTTCTCCATATCAGTAAATGGTACTATGATTTCTACTCCCTCAAGAACAGAGACATTCAAACAATGAAGAAGACTGATGTTCCTTCCTCTAAAATACACTGTCCTCTTCACTCTATGTCTATATCCCACCACTCTAGGCCAAGCCTCCATCATGTCTCACCAAGACAACTGCAGAAGCTACCTACTTGGTCTCTCTAATTCCACTCTTGCTCCTCCACAAGTCATTTCTTACATAGCATCCATGGATCTTTCTAAAGATCCACCCCTCTCCCTTTCCACTATACCAGAATAAAGTCTAGGTTATATATACAACCCTTTCATCTTCCAGATAAGAAAAAAATCCTATCTAAATTCCAACGGCATTCTTTAACAAGATGGAAAAACTAATCATCAACTTTAAGTGGAAAGGAAAGAGGGCCTCGATAACTAAGCATTACTGAAGAAGAAGAACAAAGTAGGAGGCCTCACACTAGCAGATCTTGAACCTATCATACAGCCAAGATAGTCAAAACAGGCTGGTTCTGGTACAATGACAGACACATAGACCACGGGAATAGAATTGAGAACCTACATGTATATCCTTCAACCTACGGGAAGCTGAACTTTGACAAAGGGCCAAAGTTCATTAAATGGGGAAAAGACAGTCTCTTTAACAAATAATTCTGGCAAAACTGGATGTCCATCTGTAAAACAAATGAAACATGACCCATGCCTCACATCATACACAAAAACTAACTCAAAATGGATCAAAGACCTAAACATAAAACCTAAAACTATAAAGATCATAGAAGAAAAAAAAGGGACAATGCTAGGACTCCTAATATATGATATAAATAGAATACCAACCATAACTAAAAATGCAAAAACAGCAGAAGATGAACTAGATAAGTGGGACCTCCTAAAAATTTAATGCTTATGCTCATTAAAAGACTTTTCTGAAAGAGTAAAGGAGAACCTACAGACTAGGAAAATTTTTTGGTTTCAATATATCCGACAAAGGTCTAATCTCTAAAAGCTATAGAAAACTTCAACACCTCAACAACAAAAAGACAAATAACCCAATTAAAAAATGAGCAAAGGATATGAACAGACACTTCTCCAAAGACAACCAGATGGCTAACAAATACATGAAGAAATGCTCATGATGATTAGCCATTAGAGAGATGCAAATCAAAACTACAATAAGATACCATCCCACCCTCACATTACTGGCACCAATCAAAAAAACAGAAAATTACAAATGTTGGAGAGGTTGTGAAGAGATTGGAACTCTTATATACTGCTGGTGGGAATGTAAAATGGTACAACCAATTTGTAAAATGGTATGGTGCTTCCTCTAAAAGCTAGAAATAGAAATACCTATGACCCAGCAATCCCACTCCTCGGTATATACCCTAAAGAAGTAAGAGTTGTGACTCAAATAGACATTCACACACCCATGTTCATTATAGCACTGTTCACAATAGCAAAAGATGGAAACAACCTAAGTGCACATCAGCAGATGAATGGTACAATAATCTATGGTACTTACATACAATGGAATACTACACAACGATAAAAAACAATGACAAATCCACAAAACATTTCACAACATGGATGAACTTGGAGGACATTATGCTGAACGAAATAAGTCAATCACAAAAGGACAAGTATTGTATGAGATCACTATTATAAAGAAACGAGAAAAGGTTTACACACAGAAAGAAAGAAAAAAAAAAACTTTCTTTGATGGTTACCAGGGATGGGGAGTGGGGAGGGGAGGGAAAATTATCAAACAGATAGAAGACATGTGTTAATTTTGGTGAAAGGACAGGCAATACACAATATGGGGGAAGTTAGCAAAACATGACCAAGGCATGGGAGGACACTGACAGGAATGCAAGAACAAAGGGCAACAATGGCAATTACCATAGACAATCCTGCAACAATAGTATAAACAAACACTTATTTATGAATGGATACATAGCTAGATAGATATGACAAGAAGTGTGAGAGAGTATGAGGGAACACATCCATCTTCAGATATAGGCCTAGTGGTGGATATTTCTACATACGTAACTGTGGGTGATGCTTATGTATCAATATAGACAATAGAGCACACAAGGGACACAGTCAGGGCAACTTCTTAGATATAACAAAACACCTCACGGGATGAAGTTCCTAGCCTCAAAGGCAAAGGACCAGAGATTTGGGGGACATCTACGTCAACTGGCACAACATAGTTCACACAGACAAAGTTCTGCATCTTACTTTGGTGAGTAGCATCTGGGGTCTTAAAGTTTGCAAGTGGCCATCTAAGATACAACTATCAGTCTCTTACCATCCGGAGAAAAAGAGAATTAAGAAAACCAAAGACCCAAAGAAGCAATTAATCCAAAGGACTAATGGACCAAATGAAACACAGCCTACACGACCCCAATAACTAGAAGAACTAGATGGTGCCCAGCAACCACTGCCAATCACTCTGACTGGGATCACAACAGAGGGTCCCAGACAAAGCGGGAGAAAAATTGCAGAACAGAAAATCAAATTCACAAAAAAGACCAGACATACTGGTCTGACAGAGACTGAAGGAACCTCTGAGACTACTGCCCTAAGACACACTTCTGAACTGGAACTGAAGCCATTCCTGGAGGCCACCCATTGGCTAAACCATATATAGGTCCATAAAATAAACACCACCACTCAAGAAGAATGTGTTCCTCAGAACAATCTATTATACGAGATCAAAAGGGCCACATTCGCCCCAAAGCAAAGATAAAAAGGCAGGAAGAGACAGCAATTCAGGACAAAAGGAAACAGGGAACCTACGGAAATGGGGGAGGGGCAGGCACATTGTTGGGAACAGAACCAATGTCATGGAACACTTTGTGTACAAACTAACAAATAGGAAACTAATTTGCTATGTAAGCTTTTACCTAATAAACAATAAAAAATTTTTTTAAAAGTCATGTAATTTAGGTGACTTGCCCAAGGTCACATAGCTCCTCAGCAGCAGGGATGTGACAAGAATCAGGTCTTCTTTCTCCAGAGGCTTCTCAAGCCCGACTCTTCTTCTTGTGACCTTACATTGCTGCACTTTAATAATAGCTCCCTATATCTATTCAGTTTGGGTTGGAAAGAAACAGTACAGGAGTCCAGGCCTGAGGTTATTTAATCAACATTATCAGACCATGATCCTCCCAGCAGTAATTCTGAGTGCTTAATAATGATGATAATAAAATGCAATCTGCAGAATTCATTTATATCTTCATCAAGTCACCAGAAAACCAGAAGATGCTGTTTATAGCCACGGATTGACAGATCCTACCAAAAAAAAAACTAATTAAGAATATAGCCAATGCTCAAAAGCACCCTGGGAGTATTAAATCCTCTGATCTAGCAATGTATGATCTAGACGCAGAAAATGGGTCAGTCCTGGAACATGTGAGTGGGTTTAGCAGTAACTGTGTTTTCACATCCGCAAGCTGTCCTTGCCTTACAGGCAGAACAGAAGCTGCAAAGACAGACAACACTCAGTGTGAGCTTTCACACAACATAAAGCTTTAGCAACTCATTTGAGAGCAAAGAGAAAGAAGACTTCAGAAAGAAAATGGGATAGTGGAGTGCTTCTCGGCTAAGTGTGTTGTCTCCATTTCAAGGAGCAAAGACGCACTTCAGCCACAGTGCTATTTTTACCTGAGTATCGAGTTGCTCCTTAAATATTTAGTTCTGGAATAATTTTGGCAAATCAGACTATATAACTGTCATTTAGTCCTCAGCAGGATGAAATATAAAACCTTAGAATTAGGCAGATCTGGGTTCAAATTCCAGGTCTGGAACTCAGTAGCTGTGTGACCCTGGACAATGGCTTCACTTCGAACCATTTACAAAGTTGTTAAAAGGTTAGGAATCAAAAAAAAAAAAAAGGGGGGGGTTGAGAAGGGAGAGGGTTGACATGTTGTGGGGTTGTTGACCAATGTCATGGAACAATATGTGTACTGCTGTTTCATGGGAAACTGTTTGTTCTGTAAGCCTTCACCTGTAGTACAATTAAAAAAAAAAAAAAAAAAGACCAGAAAAAAAAAATAAAAAGGTTAGGAATCATGGGTGGTAATCATCTAGTGGGACATTTACTTCTTATTGAGTGTACAAAAATGGCAGTTCTATTACTTTTTGTTTTCCAAGCTGAATATCTAAGGAACAGAACTTGAAGAAAAAAATCCACAATTGGAGTATCTAAACAGATGGTTGCAATTTTTGTGCAGAAATGCTGTTCAGGACAGAAAGAGTATAGTCGAGATAAATCTGCCACTTCACACATTGGTCTGAGTTTCGGAGTGCTGAACATGAAATAAGGAGCCCCAGTTGTGCAGTGGTGAAATTGCTCACCTGCTAACCAAAAGGTTGGCAGTTCAAACCCAACAGCCACTCTAAGGGAGAAGGATGTGGCAGTCCACTTCTGTAAAAGATTTACAGCCTCGGAAACCCTATGGGGCGTTCTACTCTATCCTATAAGGTCCCTATGAGTCAGAAACGACTCAACAGCAGTGTGTTTGGTTTGGTTTGGACATGAAATCACATTGGGAAGCCCATGTGATAGCCACCTATACACACTGTTTGGGTTAATTAAGACCATGAGGAAATAATTGTGCAAATTGAGACTATGACACAGTCTATAAGAAAACTGACCTTCAAAAAGTCAATACCATGAAAAAAAGGGGGGAGAGTTGTTATTCTAAAATAAGAGACTTAAGAGACATATCAATTGCAATGCATGGTCCAGATCCTGGCTTAAAAGAATTAAAACCATTATAGACAACATTTTGGTGAAATTCAGAGGAATGTTGTTGTTGTTGTTGTTGTTGTTGTGTGCTGTCAAGTCAATTCTGACTCATAGCGACCCTACAGGATAGAGTAGAACTGCTCCATAGGGTTTCCAAGGCTGTGATCTTTACGGTAACAGATCACCAGCTCTTTTATCCTACAGAGCCGATGGTGGGGATCGGAACATATTCTGGTTACCTGATGATATTTTTAAGAGTGATGATGGCATGGTGAAGTCCCTGGGTGGTGCAACAGTTGATGATCTTGGCTAGTAACCAAAATGTTGGCTGTTGGAGTCCACCCAGGGGTACCTTGGAAAAAAGGCCTGGTGATGTGCTTCCAAAACAGCCATTCAAAACCCTATGGAGTCTGTTTAACAAATGATGCTGGCATAACTGGACATCCATCTGCAAAAAAAAGAAACAAGACCCATACCTCACACCATGCACAAAAACTAACTCAAAATGGATCAAAGACTTAAATATAAAATCAAAAACGATAAAGATCATGGAAGAAAAAATAGGGACAATGCTAGGGGCCCTAATACATGGCATAAACAGAATATGAACCATAAGTAACAATGCATAAACACCAGAAAAGAAACTAGATAACTGGGAGCTCCTAAAAACCAAACACTTATGCTCATCAAAAGACTTCACCAAAACAGTAAAAAGAGAACCTACAGACTGGGAAAAAAAATATGGCTACAACAAATCCGATCAGTGTCTAATCTCTAAAATCTACAAGATATTGAAAAACCTCAACAACAAAAAGACAAATAACCAAATTAAAAAATGGGCAAAGGATATGAACAGGCATTTTGTCAAAGTAGACATTCAGGCAGCTAACAGACACACGAAGAAATGCTCATGATCATTAGCCATTAGAGAAATGCAAATCAAGACTACAATGAGATATCATCTCACCCCAATAAGGCTAGCATTAGTTCAAAAAACACAAAATAATAAATGTTGGTGAGGTTGTGGAGAGACTGGAACACTTATACACTGTTGGTGGGAATGTAAAATGGTACACCCACTTTGGAAATCGATTTGGCACTTCCTTAAAAGCTAGAAATAGAAGTACCATACGATCCAGCAATCCCACTCCTTGGAATATGTCCTAGAGAAATAAGAGCCATCACACGAATAGATATATGTACACCTGTGTTCACTGCAGCACTGTTTATGACAGCAAAAAGATGGAAACAACCTAGGTGCTCATCAATGGATGAATGGGTAAACAAATTATGGTATATCCACACAATGGAATACTACGCAATGATAAAGAACAAAGATGAAGCCATGAAACATCTTATAACACGGAGGAATTTGGAAGGCATTATGCTGAGTGAATTTAGTCAGTCACAAAAGGACAAAATTGTATAAGACCACTATTATAAGAACTCAAGAAAAGGTTAAAACACAGAAGAAAACGTTCTTTGATGGTTACGAGTGTGGGGAGGGAGAGGGGTATTCACTGACTAGATAGTAGACAAGAATTAACTTAGGTGAAGGGAAGGACAGCACACTCTACAGGGGAAGTCAGCACAACTGGACCAAACCAAAGCTAAGAAGTTTCCTGAATACAACCAAACACTTTGAGGGACAGAGTAGCAGAGGCAGAGGTCTGGGGACCATGCTTTTGGGGGACATCTAGATCCACTGGCATAACAAAGTTTATTAAGAAAATGTTCTGCATCCTACTTTGGTGAGTGGCGTCTGGGGTCTTAAAAGCTTGCAAGCGGCCATCTAAGATGCATCAGTTGGTCCCAACCCACCTGGAGTAAAGAATGAAGAACACCAAAGACAAGAGGAAAGCATTAGCCCAAGAGACAGAAAGGGCCACATAAACCAGAGACTTCATCAGCCTGAGACCAGAAGAATTAGATGGTGCCTGGCCACCACCAATGACTGCCCTGACAGGGAACACAACACAGAGTCCCTGATGGAGCAGGAGAAAAGTGGGGTGCAGAACTAAAATTCTAGTAAGAAGACCAGACTTAATGGTTTCACTGAAACTGTAGGAACCCCAAAAGCGTGGCCCCTGGACTCTCTGTCAACCCAGAACGGAAACAATTCCCGAAGCCAACTCTTCAGACAAAGATTGGACTGGACTGTGGGATATAAAATGATACTTGTGAAGAGTGTGCTTCTTAGTGCAAGTAAATACATGAGACTAAATAGGCAGCTTCTGTCTGGAGGCGAGATGAGAAGGCAGAGAGGGGCAGGAGCTGGTTGAATAGACACGGGAAATTGGGGTGGAAAGGAGGAATGTACTGTCACAGTATAGGGAGAGCAATTAGGATCACATAACAATGTATGTATAAATTTTTGTATGAGAGACTAACTTGAATTGTAAACTTTCACTTAAAGTACAATAAAATAAAAAAATTAAAGAAAAAGAAAACCCCTGGAGCACAGTTCTACTCTGACACACATGCAGTCACCATTAGTCAGAATCAATTTGACAGCAACTGATTTGGTTTTTTAATGGCATGGTGATTATGTAGGAGAATGTTCTTATTTTTTGGAAATGCATGCTGAAGTATTTAAAGGGAAAGGGGTCTGACGAAATACTAGGTATGTGTGTGTGCGTGTATGTGTCTTAAGCAATACAGAAAATGTTAACAATCACTAAAACTAGGTATAGGTGCCTGGGTTTCTTTGAATCAATCACTCTTTTTCTTTCCTTTTTTTAATTTATTTTTTGAATGTTTAACATATGCATAATAAAATCTTGTTTGGGAACTATGGCTGAAAGTAGTTCAGCAGCCCAGGGAAGTGCTCAGGCCAACAACCTTCCATTGTTTCCTCATTTATTTCTAGGAGTATTTTTTCATCATTGTTTTCACTGATGACAGTCATTGAGTACCTTGAAATCAGTCACTTCACTTATAGTCAATTCACTCTCTCACCTGCTGACTCCACATTAAGGACACTTGCCAGCCATCACATCAAAAGGACACAGCACTGAGAATGGGCAGGAAGGAAGGGTCAAGCCCCTTGGCTTCCTGGTTTCAGGCAAAGAACTGGAACTAAAGGCTCTGCCAGGTACACAGAGTCCTGTAACAGCTGTAGATCTGTCTGAAAATGTAATCGATTTCACTACTTGATATTCTAATAACTAAATAATTTTTAGCTAAGAATCAAAAGTAACCACAAAACTGTTGTACTTTGCCAGAATTTTAGAACTCAACTTTTAAAAAGGCACCAAACTCAAGTAAGGAAACTACTAGAATCTACCCAAAGAAGATATTACATTACCAAGGAAAATAAAACATGGTGAAATGCTTATTATAAAGATAGAATGATCATTTTTTTAAATGGCCTATCCTTTAAAAGAGAAGCCCTAGTGGTGCAGTGGTTAAGTGCTTGACTGCTAACCGAAAGCTCGGCAGTTCAAACCCACTGGCCACTGTGCAGGAGAAATGTGTGGCAGTCGGCTTCCATAAAGATGTATACAGCCTTGGAAACCCTATGGGGCAACTACTTGGACCTACATGGTCACTATGAGTCGAAACTGACTCCACGGCAATGGGTTTGGTTTTATCCTTTAAAAAGGAGGTCTGATTTGGGTGACACAACTATAAAGAAAAGCAAGGAAGTGATTAATGTAAAAACTAGGAGACTGATTTTCAGGAAGAAGGGAAGGAATTAATAATTGGGAGAGAGTACAGGAAGGGATTCCAAGGTGGTAAAATTCTATTTCTTGACTTGGGTAGTGATTACAAGACAGTTTGTCTTAAATAATTCACCAAGTATAAATTTAGGATTCCCTGAGGGGTTCAAAAGGTTAAGTGCTCGACTACTAGCTGAAAAGTTGGTAGTTCAAACCCACGTAGAATTGTCTCATAGACAAGCCTAGAGATCTGCTTCTGAACACGCTATGGAGCAGTTCTACTCTGCACACATAAGGTTGCCATGAGTCGAAATCGACTCGACAGCAACTAACCAACAACAAAGTATGTATTTGTTTTATGTGGTTTTCTGTAACTGTGTTATACTTTATAATTAAAAGGTTTTAAAAGGGGAGCTGGAGATTACAGACTAACCTTCACACTGGCTCAATCTTTTTTTTTTTTTTTTCTTTTTTCCTCTCTCTCTCATTAGTAACTAAAGAAATTTTCCATGTTGGTAGTATTCAGAAAAAGACCTTGTAGTTAGGAAAATCACTTTAAAAATTTTTTTTTTATTTTGAATATAACAGAAATACATCTCTATCTAAGAATATTCTTCAAGCCCACTATTAAAATGGTACTATAATCAATACAGTGCATTCCTACTACATAGTATATTTTAAAACAGACATCTGACTATTGCTCAAACCCAAACTGTTTGGCTTTGGAAAATAAAAAAACATATGGTCTTCTGAGACTTTGCCATTTGGATGACTCTAGGTGGGCACTTGGGACTGAAAATGACCATGGTGCCCCTACCCTTATCTTCTATCAATGGTCCCTTTATTTGAATCACACAGTTGTCTAATGATACCTAGTCAGGGTTGGCTGGAGGCCAAAAGTCAAGATAACTGGATTCTACCACCTTCTCCTAATAGCCAAGGGCTTCTAACAAATCGCTTCACTTCTAGAAGTCTAAAATTACTATGCACAAATCTACAAGTTCTTTTGAACTCTCATCCACCCTAGCCTCTCACCTTGAAATTATGATAATAATAGGCTTATTTACTTCCCATGAGGTAGTCAGAACCACCATATTTGGTTATTCAGATTGTGCCCTGGCCAAGGATGCCCAGCTGAGGAGACAAGTTGCAGCAGAAACTAAGCCTGAGCTCTCAAACCATGCACCTGGAAGTGGGTTGTTGACCTGAAGGTTTCATTTTTCCAATTTACATAAAGCCACTGTCTGTACCTAAGCCCACAGAGTCCACACTGAGGGGATGCCTTTCTCAAATTTACACAGTGATGCTCTATGGGCTAACAGGGTGCACTGATGAAAGTGCTATGGTTATTGCGGTTTTCCAAATGAGGAAACTGAGTGTCTTAGTTATCTAGTGCTGCTATAACAGAAATAACACAAGTGGATGGCTTTTAACAAACAGAAATTTATTCTCTCACAGTCTAGGAGGCTAGAAGTCCAAATTCAGGGTGCCAGCTCCAGGGGAAGGCTTTCTCTGTCAGCTCCGGGGGAAGGCCCCTGTCATCAATTTCCCGTGGGTCTAGGAGTTGCAGGGCAGAGACCCCTGGTCCAAAGGATGCACTCTACCCCTCGCTCTTCTTTCTTGGTGGTAGGAGGTCCCTCTCCTCTCTGCTTGCTTCTCTCTTTTATATCTCAAAAGCGATTGACTCAAGATACAACCTAATCCTGTAGATTGTGTCCTGCCTCATTAACATAACTGTCATAGTCCTGTCTCATCAGTACCATAGAGGTTAGGATTTACAACACACAGGATAATTACATCAGATCACAAAATGGAAGACAACCACACTATACTGGGAATCATGGTGGGGCCAAGTTGATACACATTTTTGGGGACACAATTCAATCCATAACACTCAGGCATAGGCTACTGAGTAATTTATCTAATTTCACATAGCTTGCAGATAGCAGAGCCAGGGTTCTAGGCTGAGCAGTCTGGCCGCTGATTCATGTTACTAAACAGTATCCTATACATGTTTGTGTCCCTAGTGATTTTTCCTTATTATCAGTTGGATTGCAAATAAAGACCTGACTCCCCACTGCCTATGACACTTGCTTCTCTCTTTAATATGCCTTTTTTTCCAAACGTGGAATAAGAAAACAAATCCTCAAATCCTGAAAAATGCCAAAATGCCTATAGATTTCTCATCAATTCACTCAACACCACGGGGGTGAAATAATAACAATCTTGGTGTTGTCACAGGATTTGTATCATTGTTTTTAAAAAATCATCACGTATAACTCAATCCCCTATGGAATGAAAAATAAATATCCATTAATGGGTGGGGGGGAGGACAGAAGGAAGGAAAAAAGGATGCCTCATTTAAGACTATTAGACATTTCTATAACAAACTATTTTCCTACCTATCTTCCTCTGGCTCTTTAAACTTACAAATAATGTATTACAACAGGAAATCTGTTCTTCTGGCTGAGGTGTGATGAAGACAGCAGGTGGTAATCACAGTCCACTAAGATGCCATTTATCAGTGGGATTCATTAACACAGCAGTGTGGTGGCTGCCCTGACTGATAAAGCAGCAGCCATCTTGGTATGGACCAGAGTGGACATTTTTCACACTCTGTATTTAGCTCTCCTTACCTCTGCCTCCGCAGTGGTTAAGAGCTACGGCTGCTAACCAAAAGGCTGGCAGTTCAAATCCACCGGCCGCTCCTTGGAAACCCTACAGGGCAGTTCTACTCTGTGCTATAGGGTTGCTATGAGTCAGAATCGACTCAATGGCAACAGGTTTGGTTTTTAGGTTTTGGTACCTCTGCCTTTACAAACAATGCCCACATCCACAAGGAAGAAGGCCTGTGTCCAGGGTATTATAAAGAAATATAAGAACACAGTGTAATAACTGGACTACCCCAGTGAAATCAAAGGAAAAACAAGAAGTCTATCTATTCTTTATAAACATAATAGGTAAGAGCCACGCTTGATCAAAAGTAATTTTTTTTTTTTAAGTAACAAATGGGACCCTCTTCCACATATCATCTTAAATGTCATTAACCAAAAGACTGTGGAGAGGAATAAAAGAAAAAAAAAGATTTAAAAGGTAACTGTTATTATTATGATATCACTTGCTATGTTCCGAAGGCACCCTGGTGGCACAGTGGTTAAGCGCTCGGCTGCTAACCCAAAAGTCGGCCATTCGAACCCACCAGCTGCTCTGCCAGAGAAAGATGTGGCAGTTTGCTTCCGTAAAGATTTACAACCTTGGAAACCCTATGTGAGCAGTTCTGCTCTGTCTTACAGGGTTACTATGAGTCGGAATCAACTCAATGGCAGTGGGTTCGGTTTTGAGTTTGAGCTGTGTTCCAAGGGTCTTTGATTGTATTTTAGAAATTCCTAATAACCAAGTAATTCCAAGAGATAGTCTAGAACCAATGGTGTTCTGGTGAATGCTTAACAACTGGTTCTTATTGGAGGGCTGGGGGGGAAGTGCTGATGTATAGCATTTGCCAATCTGCATAGTGTAAATACTTCCACCATGGCCAATTTCAAGCAATCTATCTGATGCCACTGAATGCAGAGGGGAGAAGAGATGGTCACAATTTTCTCTCCCAAACTGTAGAACCAGCTCCAGACACCAATGGGTGCTTCAATCTGTATTATATATAAATATTATCGGGTTAACAGTTAACATAAATGTAGTATTCCAACTACATTATAATTTCTATATATCCATGACATTAGAAAATTTTGTCAAGTAATGGTTGGAAGCAAAGCATATTCTATGTAAACACTTAAATGCTTCTAAACTTGTATATATACTCTTATCCGTAAACAGTCGAAATCTTATAAAAAGGTAAAACTTTTATGATATAAACCTATCATCCTTTAAGATAACTGTTTCCAATTTCCTGGCTACAAGTAGGATATAAAAATCAAACATGAAAGGTCTCCACTAAATTCCCCAAAATTGGTGTAGTAACAATAACCCAAAAAATAAGTCTTATCCAAGCATTTAAAATCAAGAATAAAAACAGTTTCCTTTTGTTCTCCTAATGTAACCGTTTCCTACCCATGGAGTAGGCTCCAATTTTCAAAAGCTTGTACATTCTCCAGTCCTGAGGTAAAAAACATATTTCTTCCTCCTCCCCTTCCAGGAGAGCCAAAAATTATAACAAAGCTAATAATCCTTCGTCCCCAATCCATTCTAGTATACAGCAATGTGAGTTTTAACTAAATAAACTTCTAGGTAGCTAACCAGACTGTAATAAACTTTTAGAGGACAAAGGGAAAAACATACCCCACTTCCAACCTAATAATACATACGATCCAAACAAGAATCTTCAATACACTGCTAGGGAGGTAATAAGTAGAACTAGCAAAGTGGACCAGTTGTTTTTTTACTGCTGATTTACACAGGAAGCTGTTGTTTGTGAAAGGAAGAGAAGGAGGACTAATGCTGTTTGAAACAATCAACAGCTCTGTTCTTTATTTTTTGTTAATTGCTGGAACACCTGCTGCCTCAGTCTCTTCAGTCTCATCCATTATGCAACATTTTGGTGGCGATGGGACTGGGATATGCTAGTAAACACAATGACAAACCTGAGGGAAGACAAAGATACAGCCCCAACATCTCAAAGAACATCAGCAAACAGCACACACTTTTTCTCTTCCCCTCTGGGTATTGGCAGGTCCTGAAAAGGTACATTAAAGCCAAACCAGTTGCCGTGGAGTGGATTCTGACTCACGCGACCCTATGTGTGTCACATTTACTCTCCAGTCTACCCAAAAGAGGAAACGCTTACAGCAGCATATCCCGAAGCGTGCTCCACAGAGTCGTCCTTCTACAGGATGTTAACAGATATGATGCAGAAAAAAAGACTCCATGGTCAAGTAAGTTTGGGGAATGCTCTATTAAAAATTTTTAACCTTGATCTTCTTGGAGCTAATAAGATGGTAATGTGAACTGAGATCCTCCCAAACCCACTGCCATCTAGTCGATTCTGACTCATAGCAACCCCATAAGACAGAGTAGAACTGCCCCATAGGGTTTCCAAGGCTGTAAATTTTACAGAAGCAGACTGCCACATCGTCTTCCCACGTAGTGGCTGGTGGGTTCGAACCGCCAACCTTTTGATTAGCAGCTGAGCGCTTTAACCATGGTGCCACCAGGGCTCGTCTTCTGAGATCCTCCAGTAGGGGATAAAATATAGCGTTTCCCAGTCTGTTTAAACAAGACCCCTTTACGAGAAAAGTCTCAGGCAGGTGAGAACAGTGCTCAGTAGAACTTGCATTAGGAAATGCTGGCTTTCCACAGTGCTGGAAACTCATGGGCTGGGGGCTAAGAAGGCCCTCGTATGTGTGGCTTGGCCTTGTGTGACTGTATTGGCCCACATGGTGCTATAAGAAATTTCAATCAAAATTAAAAAAAAATTTTGAAAACCAGCATTTAAAAAACAACAACAAAGTTTTGGGTTTTTAAATTTTATTAATTTTTTGCTTCTCTTGACAAAAAGGTAGACCAATGGGCAACACTGTGCCTACAGACCTGCTTACTTTATGCAGAATATTTTAAACCATCAAGAAATAAATCATATAGGGCATCTAGGTTACAATCAAGTTCAGGAAAGAAAAATTTCAAGTGTGCGTTGTGTATAGATGTTCAGAGAAATGAAACGAGGTGAGCGAGAGTCGGGTATTAAAGAGAGAAGTCTTCGGAAAAGCGAGGTTGGGCTCAGACCAGCAGGGAGAAAGGAGGAATGTGTGCAGAGCTAACGGAAGCTCCAAGAACAAAAGCACGGGGCTGGAACCAATAAGTCATAAAAATAGATCACAGGCTGCTTCCAGATATAGAATAAAGACACACGTGCCTGACTTTTTAATTTGAAATTTTAATTGAGGAACTCAGCAGCCAGGAATTTTAACAAATAAGTAGGTCTGAGACATGGATAGGGTCAAATTACGCCATTTGGTCAGTAAATCCAATCTCTGGGAGAATAAACACTAGATATCCCTTAGATATATGACTAAGTAATTCCCAAAGCAATTTCCATCAAACGCCAGATGCAAAAGTGATTACAGCAAAAATCCTCACCAGTTCCACAGACCTGGGGTAGCAGACTCCAAGAAGTCAGTAAACCAGTCTGAAAATAATTCTGGAAACTTGGAGAGCCTATTACTAAGTAAGAAGCAGAAACAGATTTTCAAGCGCTCACTTTGAAATATTGAGCATTGTTCCACCCGGATCTTTCCACCATCCTAGTACATTTACTAAACACCAGTACAAAGTGAGTCAATTTCTAAAATAAAGCTTGGCCTTGCTAGAAGTCATAATCATAGTTTAACCTCACCACAATGAGATTAGCATAATCTAAAAAAAAAGGATACAAAAATACATTTTAATCAAGCAGTTAGAGTTAGATAGAAGCTCAAAAATGTGTTGGCTCACCTGAGTTAAGATCTAATTGCTGCTATTCAGGATTTTTTTTTAAAATCTCTTCGATTTCTATTACTTTCACATAATAACTATTTCAAGGCATCTACTAATGACTCAAAACCCCAACCTCCAGCCTTGCTTTACTAGATTTTCAGCAGACTGCCTTGTTTTTGAAAGATTGGCATCCTCAGACACAAATAACATCACTCTGCAAAATCCTGGGAGCCACTAGCATCTTCCCTAACCTTATCACCTCCCTTTCTACCTAAGGAAGAACTATCTCTCTTTCTTTATACACAAGTCCCTCCAATCCATGTCCTTATTCCTGCTGCTCTCTCAGTCTGATCTCCTCCCTCTCTCTTATTTACACAGCTAACCAAACTCCAGGATTGTTACGGATTGAATTGAGTTCCCCACTAAGAAACATTGAAGTCTTAACCCCTGTACCTGTCAATGTGACCTTGTTTGGAGATAGGGTTTTTCTTTATGTTAATGAGGAGTTGGGCAGGTCCTAAATCTAATCCCTTCTGAGTGGTGTCTTATAAAAAGAACAGAATTGACACAGACACACACAAGGGGGAAGTCACCATGTGAGGATAATCTACAAGCCAAGAAACACCAAAAATGCCTGAGGCTACAGAAGCTGAAAGGCTTTTTCTCTAGAACAAACAGAAAGAGAGCCTAGTCCTGCTGACACCCTGAATCCAGACTTCTGGCCCTTGGAACTTTGAGAAAATAAATTTCTGTTCATTAAAACCCCCATTTGTATTTTTGTTACAGCAGCACTAGGAAACTAAGACAGGGATCTTCATGAATACCTCTTTGCCTATGGCAGTTTTGATTCAAATATTTTTAAATGTTTTCTACTGCCTAGAGTTCAAGTCCTAACTCCTTAGACTGCAGGTCAAGGAACTTGCTATATGAGTCTACTCCTTGGGAGAATTCACTACACATAATCAAGGCCCTTTGAACTTCCTTATGCCATTTATCACGTCTGGAATACCTCTGCTCTTTTTTATGTCCAACCTCATGTTCAAATCTCAAGATGCAAATGCCCCAATAAAATTTCCCTGAAGCTCCCATTAACCCCTATATTCCTAAACCAAATTTCTCCTTGATTCCCAAAACATTTATTATTCTTTGTACTTGAAATAAGATAGGATTATGATCAGGAGATCTACTCTTAAGCACTACCTCCATGCGGCAGTGGAAGAAGGAGATCCAGGAATCAGAGAACTGGACTGCAGATCTAGTTCCCTCTATGACTACTGCATCCTTTGGCATGAGACCAGAAGAACTGGATGGTGCCCAGCTACCATAACTAAATGTTTTGATCAAGGACTCAACAGATGAATCCTGACCAAAAGTGGAGAAAATGTGGAACAGAATTTAAAATTTCTTACAGAACCCAGATTTACTGGACCCATTGAGGCTGGAAGGCATCCCAAATTTGTTGCCCTGAAAAGATTTTTGAACCTTCAACTGAAACTATCCCCTCAAGTCATCTTTAAACTAAACAGTTTAGCTAAATTAGTAAAGAATATTTGCCTTGAGCACTGTGGTCTTTTAAAGAATTATCTATATGAGATCAAATTGACAACAGTAATTCTAATAAAACATAGATGAGTAGTTTATGGGGCAGTGAGTCTAAGCCAATGGTGGTGAAAAATGGGAAGAGACAGCCAGAATAGTCATACAAGGAGAAGAATGTACTCAATGTCATTGAACTGTACATGTAGAAATTGTTGAATGGGTATATGATCTGCTATGTATATTTTCACACACAAAAAAAAAAACTACCTCCACCACTAACTAGCTTTGTGATTTGGGGCAGATATATCTGCTCTGTAGTTCTTTTAGTCCCTGTAAAATAATAGCATTGATCTTACAGCTAAGGATTAAATGAGATTATGTATATGTATATGATAGCACATTGAAAGCTGGACAAGATTAAACAAATGTAATTTATAAAATGCAATTTATTTTAAATTGTTATTAATATTTATCTGTTTTGTCCTTGTGTCCCTGAGTAGATTCATTCATTCAACAATTATTTACTGAGTACCTATTTTGTGCCTAACATTGTTCCAGGCACTGTAGATAACGGTCTCTAAACTCATGGCACATACTTTCTAGTACGTGAGACAGATAATAAACAGTATAACACACAACAATATAACATAATGTCAGGCAGTGATAAGACCTATGGAGAAAAATGGAGCAGGATAAGGGGATGAAGTGTCAGAGAGGGGACCGTCATTTAAGATATTTTAGATTGAAAAAGCTTCTCTGAAGAAGTGGCATGGGATCAGAGACCTGAATGAAGGAGGGAGTGAGCCATGCTAAGATCTGTGGAAAGAGCATTCCAGGTAGACGGAAGTGCAAGGCCCACAGGTGGTGTGAGCATGACTTGCCTAGCTAAGACAATGGCCAGTGTGGCTGGAATGGAGCCAATGAGGGTGGCAGGACTACAAAACAAGGGCAGAGAGGTTAATGGCTTTGTAGGCCACAAGAAGAACTTTAGAACTTATGCTTAAAACAAAACCAAACATGTTGCCATCAAGTCGATTCCGACTCATAGCTTAGTGCTGTTCAAAGCTCAAGAGAAAACTTTGAGCAGAGGAATGCTGCAATTTAGTTAGTACTTGAAAAAATTATGCTGGCTACTGTATAAAGAATTGACATGTGGGGAGAAGGTAGGCAAGAGTGAGGACAGGAAGATCACTGAGGACACAACTGCGTAGCTTAGGTGAGAAAGATGGTAACTTGGACTAGAGTGGTATCTGAGGAGGTGATGAGGAGTGGTTAGAGCTCAGGTTTGTTTTGAAGGTAGAGACTAAAGGACTTTCTGATGGACTGACCAAATATGAGATTTAGAAATGGAGAAGAGTCAAAGATGTCTCTAAGTTTTGGCCCTGAACGAACGGGTGTATGGTGGTGCAATCAGTTAAGATAAGGAAGACTGGGAGAGACATAGGTTTGGAAAGAAAATCAAGAGTTGTATTTTGCTCCTACTAAGGTTGAGATGCCTATATGATATCCACCTGGAGACAGTGAGGAGGCAGTTAGACATATGGGAGCTCAAAGGAAAGGTCAGAGCTAAAGATGTATACGTGGGTGGGGCCAGAGACCACTTGATGGAATCACCCATGGCGTGTGCAGAAAAGGGGTCCAATGACTGAACCACAGGTCTGACCAACAATTAAAAGTCAGGAAAGTGCTCGTTTCAGCAGCACTAAAATTGGAACCATATAGAGAAGATTAGCATGATCCCTGTACAAGAATGACACACAAATTGAAGAAGTGTTCCGTATTTTTTTAAAAAAGGAAAAACAGAAGGGTCTAGCAAAAGAGATCATAAAGGAATGGCCAATGAGCTAAGAGATCAACTATGAGATAGTGATGTCCTGGCAGTCAAGTGAGAAAAAATGTTTGAAGAGGGAAAGGGTGGTTAATGGTCCAGTGATGCTGAGGTTGTGTAAGATGAGAACTGGGAATTATCTGTTGGATTTGGGCAATGAAGGAACAGATAACCTAGACACAAGCATTTTCTATAGAATGGTGGGGATGACCACACACTAGAGTGATGAAGGAGGAAAAGTAAATTCAATTCTGAGTAGATACAAAGAAGTAGCTGGATATGGATGTGTACTTTAGAAAGGGCACATGCTGAAGAATGACCCAGTAAAGAAACAGAAGTTGACAATGTAGAAAAGAGGGATGACAACTGCAGGAGCAAAGAGCAACCTTGGAACAGGTGAAAGAATGTAGGTCACAAGTGCAAGGTCGAGCCTTAGACAAGAGCAGGGAGAAATCACTCATTTAAAGGAAGGCAGAATAAATGGATATAGATGTAAGGTCGATAAGTTTGATAGTGGGAAGATGAACAGATTGCTTCTCAATAAAACTAGAAGTCATCAGTTGAGAGTGAAAAAAAAAGAATGGTCTCAAAAGTCGGAGGAAAGAAAAATGGGAAGAGTGAAGATAGTGAACTCACATATGGTTAACGGACAAGGGTGGGCTGCCCACTTGTTGTTCCTCCTTCTTTTCCCCCTTAAGCTCTCCTTCAAGAATCTTGACAGTTTTGTAGTCCTTGGATTAACAAACTCTCAGGACTTGGGCTTAAAGATGAGCCTGATTGATTGAGAAACTCAAGACCTGAGAGCCAGCAGATTTTTTGCAAGTTTTGCAAAACCAGCAATGATATTATCCTGAAAAGGATGTTAAAACTAAAATAAATGCTTTCCTGGAATATGTGTCACTGGCCATGCCTTGCAGGCTTTGAAAAATTCTGATGGCTGCAAGCATGGCAGGCAGCCCACATTCAGAGTCATCTTCATCTCTTACTTTGACAAGTACATAGGAGTCATTGATGAGTGGAACATTCCAGAGAAACAATATTTCAAAGACTTGGGAAATCTGTTACTGACTTAACAGCAGACACAAAAATTAGACCAGCATGGTAGGATTTCCGAGCTGTGACCATACTTCCATATTCTCGAGTAGTGTGTTGCTGTTGTTAGGTGCTGTCAATTTTCAACTCATAGCGACTCCATGTGACAGAGTAGAACTGCCCCATAGAGTTTTCTAGGCTGTAATTTTTATGGGAGCAGACCACCAGATCTTTCTCCTGCAGAGCTGCTGGGTAGATTCAAACCACCAATACTTCAGATAGCAGCTGAGCACTTAACCACTGCACCTCTAGGAAGTAATGTAAAGTATCCTATTTCCCCTGAAGAAGGGGTATGACCAACAGAGGTGGAGGAGTGCCTATCACCCAAAGGTGCCTGACTTTACTTCAGTTAGTGTGGGGATGATGGTTAAACAATATCAATGTCCAGCTACCAAGCCCACCTTACCAATTTCCCACCTCTTCAGAGGTAATATGATCTTCAGCCCCAGTGGATACACAAGATGACCATCAACCATCCTTACAAATACGGTTAAAGCTGTCCATTTGACTATGTTTCAGTGGAGCCATGATGACAAATTCTCTGGTGGATCTTTTGGAAATAAGGGTTTGAAATTGATATGATAAACAGCTTGCTTGGGTATCCTAGGGTAAGGTGACAGCTTTTTTTAGCCAGTGAAAATCCTATGGATCACAACAGAATATTGTCCAATATAGTGCTGAAAGATGAGCTCCCTAGGTTGGAAGGCACTCACAAGCATTCCAATGATCATGAAGTGGTACAGGACCAGGCAACATTTTGCTCTGTTGTGCACGGGGTCATCATGAGTAGAAGCAGATTTCACATCAACTAACTACAACAACAGGAGTGTATAACAGTAAACAAGATTCCAAAAGGTAGCCAGGGTGTGATCACCATGATGCAGGGCTGCAACCCTTACCCAAAACTCTTGGAGCTAATTTATAATTTCCTGGATTTTAGAATGGTAATATCATGTATGCATTGTCTACTTTGTTAATACCTCCAAGTGGTCAAGGGAAGCATACTGTCATCAAACACAGTATTTCTGTATTAAAATACATGAATGGTCACACTAAACGGGATAGATAAAGACAACAAATAGCTTGAAGTCATTTCAGATCAAGCCAAGGTTTTGCTACTAAATGAATTACAAACAAGAATAACAACAACTTCTAATTTTCAAAGCTTTTTGGATTTTGTAATCGTGTCCAAAGGATTATGGACCTATAAAATAAAAGCAAACATGCACTTTTCCCCATGCATTTGCTACATTGGACCATCAGGCTCCCAAAGAACTGTCACTTTCACCACATGAAAAACAAATAGAATAATGTTGATGGTTGAACAATATGATAAATGTAAATAATGTCACTAAATTGTACATATGAAGAATGTTGAAACGGCAAATGCTATTTTTACATATATATTACCACAATTTAAAAAAATGGAGGTTATCAAAATTTTGACAAGCATCAGGCAAGCACCATCTTTTGTGGTACAATTTGTGACACTGTATGAATGGTGTCCAGCATGCGTCAATGCTTCTGATTGTACTGGGATGAATGCTAGTGAGTACTATTTGACCTCTGAGTTCAGTGGTACTATTATAGATTGATTTGTGTCCCCCCAAACAACATGTGTCAGAATCCTAACTCCTATACCTGTGGATGTAATGTAATGTTATGTAATATAATCACTTTCCATAATGCAATCTAATGTAATATGATCAATTGATCAGTTTAGGTCGTAACAGTTTAGGGTGGATCCTAAACCTAATCACTTCGGAGTTACATAAAGAGCAGCACAGACACAAAAATACACACACACGGGGAAAGACAGACATCACATGAGGGTCACCCTTGGCAGACAGGCTTCAGTGGAACTTCCAGACTAAGACAGACTAGTAAATCTGGAACCGCAAACCAAGGAACCAAGGAATGCCTGGCCCCACCTACAACAAAGGAACTGATATGGCTGAGGCCCTCATTTTGACAATTAGCCTCCAGAACAGTGAGAAAATAAATTTATGTACTTTAAAGCCAACCAAACTCACTGCCATCGAGTTGATTCCAACTCATAGTGACCCCCTAGGGTTTTCAAGGTTGTAAATCTCTACAGAAACCGACTGCCATATCTTTCTCCCACAGAGTGGCTGGTGGTTTCGAATCACTAACCTTTCAGTTAGCAATCAATTGCTTTAACCACTGTGCCACTAGAGCTCACTTGTGGTATTTTCTGTTACAGCAGACCTAGGAGACTAAGACAGGTGCCTACAAGCATGATATTGAATTTTCTGTTTTCTGGTAGAACTGTAAGATGTGCAATGCTCAGTGACCATTGACTTTCCAAAAGCATCATCTCTTGTGTAAGAATAATAAAGACCATGTCCCACATCTGAATTCCCCTTAGACAGGATTAGAGATATCATTTAAAAAGGAATTGAAGGGAAAAAGAAAGCATACTCTAAAAATACATACTGAACAACCCTGCAAGATGACACAGGAACTCTGTTAGAAACAGCCAAAAGAATCCAAAGTTACAAGGACAAGAGTGTAATGATGAATCAGAAAGCTATGGAGACAACTTAAAAGGAAAAGAAGACTAACCTGTTTGTCTCTGAATAAACTCTGTTCTTGGAAATCAGTGGTGAGCTTCAGTGTGCAGCTTGGTGGCTTCTGAGTTGTAGTGCAGCATGGAGTTTACCCTTCTCCTTCAATCTCTTAGCAGAGGCACTGAACTATTTCTAAGTCTTGATAATTATCATGAATTTGGGAGGCCCATGAGGCAGGGTTCATTAGGTACTCAGTGAAGAAGAAAGAGAAACCAATCAGCAGTGCTTCTCAAACCTGACTGCACATTACAATCACCTGGAAGTATGGCCCCCATCCAAAGATTCTGATTTAATTGTTCTGGGATGCGCACTGATATTTTTTAATAAAAGCTCCCCAGGTAATACTAATATGCAGCCAGGGTGGAGAACCAATGCTCTAGAGAAGGCATTAGCAAATTTCTTCCGTAAAGGGCCAGACAGTAAATATTTTAGGCATTGTAACACATACTGTCTCTGTGACAACTATTCAACTCTGCTGTTGAGTGTGAAAGCAGCCATCATGTGGCTGTGTTCCAATAAAACTTTATTTTAAAAACAGGTAGTGGGTCAGATTAGCCTGAGGGCTGTAGTTTGCTGACCACTGTTCTGTAGGGAAAGAAGGCTTCAAATTTTCTAAGTGGATAAAATTATTACTTGGGCATTGGAAGCAGTACCTCAAACTCAAGAGAGGAATAGGATCAATATAAACACTAGTTTGGATCATGAAGTTAAAAACAAAAACTGCAGAGAAGAAAATAAAAAGGAAGGAAAACATGCCGATCCATTTCTACATGTGACTGAGATGGAAACAGAGCAATTTAAGAAGTGGGTTGTGATTTTATGTCTCATAGGAATACCAAGCCATGGTATTTTCAATTGCCTCGTATGCGTGTGAAAGCTGAACAATGAAAAGGGAAAACCAAAGAAGAATTGAGGCATTTGAATTATGGTTTTGGCAAAGAATATTTAATACACTATGACTTCCAGAAGTATAAACAAATCTGTCTTGGAGGAAGCACAGCCAGAATGCTCCTTAGAAGCAAGGATGGCGAGACTTCGTCTTGCTTACTTTGGACACGTTGTCAGGAGGGATCAATCACTTGAGAAGGATATCATGCTTGGTAAAGTGGAGGGTCAGAGAAAAAGAGGAAGACCCTTAATGAAATGGACTGACACAGTGGCTGTAACAATGGGCTCAAACATACTTACTATTGTGAGGATGGCACAGGACCAAGCAACGCTTCATTCTGATATACATAGGGCTGCTATAAGTTGGAGTTGATGCTATCGCACCTAACAACATGAATTTCTATAAGAGGGAGAGGGAATCAATGGAGGCAAACAGACATAGAACACCTGAAGAGCTGGAATTATAATCTAGGTTGCAGGAGAAGAGGGAGTAGAAAGGCATGCTCTGCTGTCATTGGCAAAGTGATTCAAACTGAAGAGCTGCGGATCCAAAGGCTGAGGAAAGGCAAGCCTTTGAGGAGGAACATTAGGCAAAGGACATCTGGGTTCTCACTGAGATGCCAGCAGCAGAGGCCTGGGAATCATTACCAATAGTAAGACCAGTTCAGAAACATATCAAACAGATTTCTCAGATAGGAATAAATGTGGGTGCAGGTAGGAACTACCCCCAGGATACTGGTTCACAGACTTCAGAGGTTCAGAGAGGAGACAACAAACGACAGCATGGGGATAAGAAAGTCTGGGCACTCCGCCGAGAACAAAAAAATAGAGATGAGCAGGAGACAGACTGTGGGAAACACAAGTTGGAGAATTCCCTCCTGTAAGTTTGGAGTGGCTTGTTCAATTTACTTCTGGACTGCCAAGAATGTAGTAATCCAAAAGAAAAGTTTGAGATCTGAATATGCAAAATATGCATCAAAAGGCAGACAGGGATCTCAGGAAAGGCCAAGAGACTAGAGGCACCACCATCACAAATACCTGAATTCTGCAAGTAGATGGTTATGCATCTGCTCCTCCACTGTGAGCCAGGAGGTAGATTTTCCCTGCAGGATATTCACTGATTCAACAAATGTTTGTGTGCACCTATTATGAGAAAGACACTATTCCAGATAAAAGAAGTAAGATGGTAGGGCATATAGAATGGAGAAGACAATCATTAAGTAATCACACACAGTGTAAACTTTCAACCACGATGAATGCCAGAAAGTAAAACCACATGGTGGTAGAAGAGCTTAGAATGAGGAGGATAATCTACTCAGGAAAATAACTCTTGAGCTGAGATCTGGAGCATGAGTAGAAATTAAGGAGGTAAAGAGAGAGGGAGGAGCCTTCTAGGAAGAGGAAACAGCATCTGCAAAGCCCAATGGAGGGAGGGTACTTGGCAAGTATAGGGATGGGAAGAAGGATACTGTAGCAGGTGCTCAGAATTCAAGAGTGAGCAGAGTCCAACATATGGCTAGAGATGCAGGTGAGACAAGGACCAACGCAAAGCCTTGCAGGAACTTGAAAAACGGCAACAGAACCCAAGTGTCAGGATTGAATTGTGTCCCCCAAAAAAGATAAATGCTCAAGTCCTAACCCCCAGTATCTGTGAATGTGACCTTGTTTGAAAATAGGGTCTATGAAGATGTTATCAGTTAATTTGAGGTCATATTAGAAGAGGGTGGGTCCTAATCCAATATTGAATGATGTCCTTATTGAACAGAAGAGACACCCAGGGAAAATGGCCATGTGAAGACGAAGGCACAGATGGAGTTCTGCTAGAGCTGCAAACCAAGGAATACCTGAGGCTACCAAAAACTGGGAAGGACAAAAAGGGTCTTCTCCTAGAGCGTCTGGCAAGAACATAGCCCTGCCAATACCCTGAATTCAGACTTCTGGCCTCCAGAACTGTGAGACAATAAATTTCTGATTTTGTAAGCCACTTAGTTTGTGGTACTTTGTTACAGTAGTCCTAGGAACAAATACAGCAAGGAACAATGGAAAGCCATGGAAAAGACTGAAGTAGAGTTGTGAAAGGGAGTGACAGAATCAGATGTGTGTTTCAAGAAGATCTCACTTCAGAAAAAAAAGGATTAGGGGATGTGGGGGGAGAGTGGATGCTGCCAAACCACTTGGATACTGTCATGGTAGACCACTAACTGAAAACAAGGCCACAATTAACCAATAATGGTACATTTCTACCAATTTAACTGCTATAGGCTATGGCTGATAACATAAATGCTGGTTTACCAGAGAAAGAATAAAGAGTGACTGCTAGGAAGCCTATTGGATTTAGATCTTAAACAGCTGACACCTGGGTGACCCTGCCTGAGCCTCCAAGGGGCTTTTGGGGTTTAGGAAAAGAATTTCGTAGTAAAAAAAATAAATAAGAATTTTTCTCAACTTGTTTTCCGTGTATGTAATTCCCTTCGGGACCTTACGGGGGTAAATGGGTACAGAGGTATAGAAGGCAACGGGTTGAAAATTCGGGTGGTTCAAGATCCTAGATCCTACACAAGTAGACTTATCTCAAGATAATTAAGAGTTGTGCCATGTTTGTTATTGTTGTTAGTTGCTGTTGAGTCCATCCGGACTCATGGCAACCCCATGTTGGAGCTCACAATTGCACTAGCCTTTCACATAACATAAACTGCACATGACAGACCAATGTGTGCTAGTAAACCTATGTTCACTGACTTCAGGTAAAGATGGAATTTCAATATAAACTCTGAAACAGCATCAAGTCTATTTTCCATTTCCGGGCAATTACAAGTGAGGCAAAATGCTGCCTTGTGCCAGCTGTATTAGTTTTTTGTTTTGTTTTGTTTTTTTGTTTTTTGGGGGGGTGGGGGTGGGGAGGGAAGCCAAACAGACTTCCTGTTTTATGTTTCATATCCAAGCCACAAGCCAGCAAACACTGGTATTTACTCCAATGTTAATAAAAGTAAATTACTTTGTGGTTTTGGGTCATTGATGTAAAACTTGTGCTCTTTTTAGTTTACGTTATGTACAAAAGGTCAAAATTTCAAGATGCATCCAGCACCAATTGATGACTTACGTATGCTTTTCTATGTGATTCAAAGCATTTTATGTTTGAATTACTTCTCCGTTTCTATGCCAAATGCTCTCCCGACTCCTGTGAGATTCTTTTTCTCCCTTCTTCGTCTATCTTTTAACCTTCATGATGTTACAACTTTGTGTTGTTTTTCTTTTTTTCAATCATTTCCTGAAGTATAATTTACTCAAGGAAGCAGTCAAACCTATGAGAAGTTACATTACCAGTGAAAACTCTCATCTCAAACTGGAAGTTACCAAAAAACATTTTTTTCCAGAGAGATGTAATCTAATTAATCCTTTTGCAATCGCTTTTTTATTTCCTAAAGGATACAAGTCAACTGGGACCACTACAAACAAAGGCTTTGAACTGGTTCATTCCCAGTTTGAATCCTTGCTGAGGATTTGCATTTCCATCCCAGCTATACTGAATCAGAATCTACTTGTTTAACAAGATCCCCTGGTGATTCTTATGTATAATAAATTTTGAGAACCACTGCTCTACCAGTGGTTTTTAGAATTGGTCCCTAACCAGCAGCATTAGCATCGCCTGAAAACTTATTAGAAGCGCAAATTCTCAGCAGGGATTCAAACTAGAACTAACCTGTTTGAAGCCCTGGCACAAACAATTTGAAAAGAACTTTCTAGGACCTAATATACAGATGCCAAACATACTGCCCTCACCCTCCTCAATTCCATCAAGTCCCCATACCAGATGTTGGGGCTGCACACACTCAAACTTCACAGGCTTTCAAGTCATACTTTCCATCAGCCAGTTCCCTTTATAATTATTGATCATACAAAGAGGACTCCACAGACCTGAAGCAGCAGCCTCCTCGGCAACGCTGGCCAAATGCTAAATAGGTTGGTCTTCTGCAAGCTGTCCAAAAACATGCTACTGATTTAGACAGTGCTGCAGAACAATCAATCATGGTCTAGGCCCTGATGAAGGGCTCTGGTCTGCACATGTTCACTTCATTAGGCTCTTACTTAGGTCTGAAAACTTTTCTCCTTTATGTTCTTAAACTAAGGTAATCATTTCCATGCCAAGCAAAGGGACAACATGTGAGGGGGAAATGCCGCGTGGCTAATGTTTTGCTGATGGCTTTCATAATTCTAAGTCCTCAAAAAAAAATTCAGATTCTGTTGAGGGTCTCCCGGTCCTTAAGAAATTGCCAAGCTTCCAGAACATAACAGAAATCAGGTGCCAGCCCTAAACGCAACCATAGGAAGTTCTGCCTCTCCTTTCTGTTATTTTTGTGGTAAAATTTGTCATAGACATTCTCAGGGAATAACCAGTTACCGCGGAGTTGATTCTGACTCAAGATGACCCCATGTGTGTTAGAGTAGAACTGTGCTCCATAGAGTTTTCAATGGCTGGTTTTTTGGAAGTAGATCACCAGAACTTTCTTCGAAGGCACTCTGGGTGGACTCGAACCTCCAACCTTTCAGTTAGCAGCTGAATGCATTAACCATTTATTTGCACCACCCAGGAACTCCTCTAAGGGAATATCAATAAGCAACAAACAAATCAGTCTTAGAAGAAATACAACCAGAATGCTCCTTAGAGGCGAGGATAGTAAGACTTTGACTCGCTTACTTTGGACACGTTATCAGGAAAGACCAATAACTGAAAAAAGACATCATGGTTGTTAAAACAAGAAGGTCAGCAAAAACGAGGGAAACCCTCAATGAGATGGATTGACACAATAGTCAAAGCAATGGACTCAAGCATACCAATGATCATGAAGATGGTCCAGAATGGGGCAACGTTTTACTCTGTCATATATAAGGTCACTACAAGTCAGAGCCGACTGGACGACAACTAACAACAACAACAAAGACTGTATTCTTGCTCTTGTGATTTCCAACTGGGACCCATAAACCCTCAGCTTCTCAAAATCCATCTTTAATTTTCTTTCATGCTTTTTATCTTTTGAAGTAAAAGACATTAAAAAAAAAATCACAACTATACATCAAACGAGATAAAATCTCTTTGGTCATTTAAAGCAGTCAAAGAAATAAGTCCGAACAAAAGGCATCCAGCACTGCTAGGCCTTGAGTGAGAGAAAAATGGCCAAGAGCCTGTACTGTGGAGCCAGACTTTCAGGGTTCAAAACCCTGTCTATCACTTCCTATTGTGGGCAAGTTATACATAAACTCTCTTTGCCTCAGTTTCCTCATTTGTAAATTAAAGATAACCATAGTGCCTACCTCATAATGTTTCTGTGAAGATTAAATAAATTAATAGGCTCCTAGAAAGTATTAGTTGTTAGAAGTGGGTCTGGCATACAGTACCCACCATATAAATGTTCACTGTTACAATTTCCACAGAACTATAAACAAACCAGATTATTGCATGGTGATCATTAAACAAATGGAGGAAAATTAGGAACAAGAGAGCTACTCAGTGACAATTCGACTTAAAAAAAGCGGGGGGGGGGGCAAATTCCAAATGGCCAGTGTGCAGTACCAGCCACACATAGGTCCTATAGAAACTAAGGACGACAGGAAGTCATCTTAGCAGGCATTTTCTTGCCACCATGCCCTGAACATCAGTCAACTACACATATCCACTGAAATAAAAGGCTTATCTACAAAAGGAAAAGCCAGAAGGACACATCTTCTCAGCCATTCATAACTGCTTACAAAAGAGAGGGCTGCTTGGTAGCAGAGGAACATGAGACCAAAGCAGGTCACTCTTTCCAAAGACTGAGGTTGAGTTGTGATATATGGCAGAGGACACTCTCACCAAAGCTGGGGCTCATGTACCATAGAAACTGACTGTGGCTGCAGTCCAGTAAGTTAAAACCTCACTATAAATCTGAAGTGATAACCATCTCATCTTTTGAATGTCATGATCAAAGGCACCTTAAGCCTACCCTGTCAATTGAAATATTTAACTTTATTAAATACTAGCTCAAAGGTATGGGTAGAAAAATTATTCACATGATTTTAGGGCTGACCAGTTCTGCAAAAATCCTCCAGACAGAAACAAAAACCTGTCTCTTTGGCATTCTTTATCTCAACATGGGTCTGGAACCTGCCTCCCTGTCTCTCTCCTATCTCCTTCTTGAACGTCCTTATGGCCTAGGCACAGATCTGTGACAATCCTCTCCTCATGACCAGAATGGACCAGAATCATTTCTGCTCTCTCAGTTCTACTGTCTCAGTCTACCCCTCATTTCCTACATCCTCCAAGAACCAAGCCATTTAGACTCTTTAGGGGTGGGACCATCAACCCACAATTTTAACAAGCCCTCTGGAGACTCCTACTCAAGTTTAGACTATGCATTCCTTGAAGGGGCAGGACTGTGTCTTTCATGTGATATTCCCAGTGCCTATCACAGTGCCAAGGAGCCCTGGTGGCACAATGGTTAAATACTTGACTGCTAACCAAAAGGTTGGTGGTTTGAACCCACCCAGCAGCTCTGCGGGTGGTGATCACGGTGCTGGAGACACAGTAAATACTCAAACACTATTTAATGGAAAAGTACACAGGTACTTCAACTTCTAAAGAGTTCTTTGAATCTCTTTTTTGCAATTGAGTGGCTCCTCCATTCCACTTTTACCTCACGTCAAACCTCATCTGCACCCCACAGAGTACAGCATCTCCTCAAGTATCTTGAACTCAGGTTTCCTAATGGCAGCATCCCACTTTCCCGCCATAGTTTTACTCCTGACACTACTTCACACCTACTGGATCTGCTTTTCCTTCCCATTGGAACCTCCAATCACCCTATTCTCCTCACCTATAGCTTCTATTTTGGTTTTGATGACCTTTACATGCAGCTGGGCCACAAGACTGACAATTTCAGATGGAGTCACCATCTCCTGACGTGCCAAGGCCTGGACTACATGCTCTATCTACCCCGTCTGCACCTGTGCTCTTAAATAAAGTCACAAAGACTTAGTGGCTCTCTTCCCAATTCTATGAAGGCAACTTTCAGATTTATATTTCTAGCTCAATCTCTAACCTGATCCAAATATGTAACTGCCTAGGTATCTACACATATATAGCTTGCTAGATCCTCACACCCGCCATGGCCCAAAACAAACTCAGCATCTCCCGTTCCAAAACAGATTTTTTCTTCTCATTTCCCTGTTGCTTCCAAAAGCACTATCAGCACATTTGCCACAGAGTCCAACTTTAGCACCTGAATTCTCTTTGGTTTTCCCATGATTCCATAGTTTTACAAGGCCTATTCATTATATCTCTACATTGCCTCTCAAATCTGAATCTACCTTTCCATTTGCACTACCTTAATCCATCCTTATAGACTAGCACTGGCCAATAGAACTTTCTATGGAAAGTTTTCTGTGGCAATGATGGAACCATTTTACATTTGCACTGTCCAATATGGTAGCCACTAGTCACATGTGAGTATTGAGCACTTGAAACGCAGCTAGTGCAACTGAGAAATAGACTTTTTAATTTTATTTAATGTAAGTTTAAATAGCCACATGTGGCTAGTGGCACCATATTGGGCAGTACAGAATAGAGTATTACAATTCTATCTGTGCCAGTCATTTGTTTGCTCTCAGATCCATTCTCTACTCCCCGCTGCCCCCTACCCACTCTGCTTTATACCACTAGGAGCTTACATTCCCAGACTTTCTTGACAATTGGATTGTCAACTGTAAGTTCAGTCAGAGACTTTGGTGAAGACCAGGGCAGGAGAACTGGAAAAGCCAAGGAACTTCTCACGCCCTAGTTCTGCCTCACGTGGCATCACCAGCAGTGGTTGCCTGTCCTCCAAAGCTCCAGCTCTTACTAATCAGTTCTTTCCTACACATTTCTAGCTCCCATGGCAGCCTCCACCATGGTTCTAGCTTCTACTGTGCAGCCCCAGCCTCTGGATCAGGTAAAACTATCTTCTCCCTCTATTCCTCCAGCCCTCAAAGTAGTGGTGGCTTCCTGCCATTGCTAACCTAGGGCTTGCCTCACTGTCCCCTATTTGGCTTCTTAGCTCTTAAAGGGAATGTAACAAACCCCCTCTATTAAATTCCCTCCATTGAAACGTCTAAAATGGATTTTATTTTCCTTACCAAATACTAACTGATACCAAACTATTCTTTCCTGTAATCTCTTGGTGGTACAAATGGTTAACATGTTTGGCTGCTAACTGAAAGGTTGGAAGTTTGAGTATGCCCAGAGGTGCCTCAGAAGAAAGGTCTGGTGATCCACTTTCAAAATATTAGCCATTGAAAACCCTATGGAGCAGTTCTACTCTGACACATACGTGGTTGCCATGAGTTGGAGTCGACAGCAACTGTTTTTGTTTTTTTGTTTTTCTTTATTCTATCACTCAGGTGCCTCTCAAGAATTGTTCAAAATTCAGTTTATCTTCAACACAATAAATATTTATTAATTGTCTACTGCTTCCAAGGCACAGTCCTCTCGCCTTCCTCTGAAGTTTCCCGTTCCATAATTTCTCATCCACTTATCCACTGTTTGCCTTATGTTCAAATTATTTTCTTATTTTAATAACTTTACTAAATTGTAAAGTCCTTAATGGCAAAGATGGTGTCTTAAAGGTTTTTGTTTTTTTAAATCTCCCATCACCATTTAAGAGTGATTTTAAGAGTGATAAAAATCACTCTCAGATGATTTGCAAATATTTGTTGAATTTATTTACATAACTTTTTACTGATGCAGCATCACGCGGTTTCTTAGAATAAATGCAGGTCAAAAGGCACAGGCTTTATCCAAATTCTCTACCATCATTGTTGTTACTTGCCGTCAAGTCAATTCTGACTCATGGCAGCCTCATGTGTGCAGAATAGAACTGCTCCATAGGATTTTCAAGGCTGCGACCTTTTGGAAGCAGATCGCCAGGCTGTCTTCCTAGACACCTCTGAGTGGGTTCCAACCGCCAACTTTCGGCTAGTAGTCAAGTGCTTAACCATTTGTGGCAGCCAGGGACTCTCTTTACCTTCACCATGGTTAAAAAAAAATAGTTGTTATCAAGTTGATTCTGACTCATGGGCCACCTCATGTGTGTTACAGTAGAACTATGCTCCATAGGGTTTTCAATGGCTGATTTTTCGAAAGTTGGTCACCAGGCCTTTCTGCCGAGGTGCCTCTGAATGGACTTGAACCTCTGCCTTTCTGTTGGCAGTTCAGCACGTTAATCATTTGTACCAACCAAGGACTCTTCACCATGACTAGGGCCGTGGATTCTAAAACCAAACTGCCTAGGTTTTAACCCAGCTCCAGCACTTAGTAGCTGTATGATTTGGGGCAAATTACTTAAGTCTCCTGGTTTACAGCTTCCTCATCTGTAAAATCACAATAATAAATTACCTGTCTTGTAGTGCTACTGTCAGCAATAAATGAGTACTTACGTAAAATGCTTAAAACAATGCCTGGAACATACTAAGTATTCAATAAAATATTAGTTGTTGTTAATATGATATCACTTCTCAAACCAATGGTATAACGGACCTGTTGAAAATCTACCTAATTTCACTAGGCCATGGAGGTAAAAATCTCTAGTCCATAACCCTCCTTTGTCTCTTTCTGGCCTTCAGAAAACAAATAGTCTATACCTACAAAACAAGATAATCAAAATTATTATGAACAGAATAATGTCAGTAAGATTGTGAGAGCAAAATAAAATTAATTGACAATTGAGAAAATATTTCAGAAAATATGTCTAAATTGAGTGCTATATGTCCAACAACTCACGAGATTTGTGACATCATGCCTATCGTAGAGAAGATCACACAAACATGTTTTCCCTGTATCTACGCAAAGTGTGAATTTTTAGGTTTGATACGCCCAGTTTTCAAGTGGTACTTTTCCTTTGTACCCTCTGGCCCTGATGGTCTTGGCTTCAATGGCAGAGACTGCTAGTTGCCTCCCAACATCCACCCTCCCTTTCTTACAAAGAAGCAGGATTTAATCTGGTCACATGGTCATTCAGATAAAGGACACATTTCCCAGTCTCTCTTGCTGTTAAATACAGCCACACATGACAAACTTCTGGTCAATGAGATGTGAATTGATATGGTACATAAAACTTCTAGGTTGTGCTGTGTATATTTCCAACAACAAAAATAATAAATTATTTGAGGAAAAAAAAACTTCTAGGTTGTATCCTGAATGGAAAGAAATGTGTTCTCTCCTTCTCTTGCCCCCTCCTACCTACTAGCTGGGATACAGATATGATGGCAGGTTCTCAAGCACCCATCCTGGACCACAATAAGGAAGCTGCTGTTAAGGCTGATAGAGCAACAAGATAGAAAGAGTCTGGATCCCTGATGATGGTAGAGACACCACACCAACCATGGACTTCCCACCTTAATTATGAAGGTCAAACTTCTATCTTGGTTAAGCCACTATTATTTTAGGCCTTTCTTTACATAGTCAAATTGATATCCAAACAAAGAATATATTATTATTAATTCTGTCGCTCACTGACTAGATTTGTTTTTAATTTCTGAATCTGAGCCCCAATTTTTATAGAGACATAAATATTGATATGTAAACATATATTTAAGGAGCCCTAGGAGTGCAGTGGTTAAGAGTTTGGGGGCTAACCAAAAGGTCAGCAGTTCGAATCCACCAGCTGCTCCTTAGGAACTCTATGGGGCGGTTCTACTCTGTCTCCTACAGGGTCTCTATGAGTTGGAATCGATGGCAGTGGGTTTTAATCCTTCACCCTTCCTTTTAACTACATCCCTTACCATGTGACTTTCCAGTTTCTTCAATCAAGAGTTAGATTATCTTTCCTCACACCTTGAGTCTAACTTTAGTCATGTGACTTGCTTTGGCCAATGAGATGCTGGTCAATGACACACCAATAGAGGCTTGAAGAAGTGTGTGTGTCATTGGACTCGTCTCTTGCACTTACTCCATCATCATAAGAAGGACATGCGCAGAAGGAGGGTGAGGAGAGGAGGATTCTCTGAAGAGGAAGATCAAAGGTAGGAGGAGCAGAAGTACCCTAGCTAAGCTACCCCAACCAAGCCAGCCTAGTGCAGAGTTCTTGCCTGACCTATAGACCACAAGTAAGCCCAGCCAAAATCAGCCAGCTCTCAGCCTGAAATCAACTCCCAGCCTCGTGACTCATAAGCTATAAAAGGGATAGGCAAACTACAGCCCATGGGTCAGTCTTTAGTTTTTGAAATAAAGTTTTATTGGAACATAGCCACACCCATCATTTACATATTGCCTAGGACTGCTTTCACACTACAGGGCAGAGTTGTGTAGTTAGGACAGAGACCATATGGCCCACAGGCCTAAAATACTAACTATATGGCCCTGTAAGAAAAAGTCTGCCAAACCCTGAGCTATATTAATAAATGATTATTTTATACCACTGAGTTTTGAAGCTGTCTGGCAGACTGGGGCTGATTGAATGTTCCAGAAATGGACAAAGCAGTATTTTTGGCACCTGGCCACTTCCCATCTAGAGTTGGAGACTATTTTCCCTCCCCTCAAACTTGGGGTCTTTGTGACTGCTTCAGTGACTAGAGTGTAGCACAAGTGATGCTTGGGTGACTTCAGAGGCTGATTCATAAAAGGCAATCAGCTTTCTGTGTGACTAGTGCTCATCCTTGCCTTCTCTGTTTGCCGAGAAGCCCAGCTCCCATATTGTGGGGAAACCCAGGCCACTAGAAGGGGCCACATGTAGATACAGTGGTTGGCAATCCCATCTGAGGTCTCAGCTGACATAAGGATCAACCACCAGATATGTAAGCAAGCGAGCTTCCAGAGGATTCCAGCCTCCAACCTTTGAGTCGACCCAACTGGCACTGAGTGCAGCAGAGACAAGCTATTCACACAGAGCTCTGCCCACACTGCAGGCTCGTGAGCGAAATAAATTCTGTCGTTTTCTGTCACTAAGTTTTGTGGCAATTTGTTAAGTAGCCATAGTAACTAGAGCAGATGGTTTGTTATGCAGCAATAGCCAATTGATAAAGACAGTATCTTCTTCCTGCTTCTGCGTTAGTATAGCCCTCTCAAAACTGCAACACTGGGCAAAGAACATGGTCAAGGGCATAGCTATTGTTTTAAATCTAGATCAACATGATAGTAAAACAGTAGTGTCTAATTAGTTGCTTAAGATAAGGCATATTACATGCAGCCGGGGAATTTGTGGTTGCTGTTTTGGGCGAGAAAGCGTCACCAAAAATATCAAATAAACATGATAAAAGAGAAAATTTGCATCAAGAAGTAGTACAGATTTCTAAAAACTACAACAAAAGAGAATTCAATTGGATTATTCATTTTCTTTGTTAATAAAACTATATGGTATGATCCCTTAAAAAAAAAAAGTTAATAAATAAGGTGTGTGAAAAATACAAACACAGCCATGTTTCAAAAAAAATGGCTGTCAAAGGTTGTTCTGGTATTGACTCTGATGGACCAAATATTCTCATTGATAAAATCACTATTGTAATAAAAGATATTGATCTAGATGCTACACTGATATTATAAGAGCACACGCAGGCAAAATTCATAAATATATATATACATATATATATTTGAATGTGTGTGTGTCTCAGCTGAAGGACCTGAATAAAATTAGAAATAAAGGAATATTAAAACACAAATTCACTAACTGGATAAGTAATTATACTAGTTGTTCTTCTAAAGGTACAAGGAATCTTATGTGTTAGTATCAAGTCAAAAGGTACTTACTACAGGAGTCCCTGAGTGGTCCAAATGATTAATGTGCTCGGCTGCTAACCAAAAGGCTGAAGGTTCTAGTCCACCTAGAGGCTCCTTGCAAGAAAGGCCTGGCTATCGACTTCCAAAAAACCAGCCATTGAAGACCCTATGGAGCACAGTTCAATTCTGACACACATGGGGTCATCATGAGTAGGAATCGACTCGATGGCAACTGGTTATTGATACCACTGGATATCTTGTCTGAAGCCAGAGTCCCTGCTTAGCAACAGGTTATTGCTACCAACAGGATTAACAGAACTCCTAACATTATAGACTAACCACAGCAATAACAATTTAAGACTTGAAAAATTCACCAAATTCAGAACGTTAATTGACGTGCTGAGTCAAGGCAACCAAATACAGAGGCTTCATCACCATGTTTGAACTCTGGCTGGTTTTTGATCATTTGGAGCAGTATACAAAATAAGTCTAGAAGATGGCTAAACAGATGAAGGCAACCACTTCAAAATAGTTGAGAGTTTAAGCCACACTCTTAGAAGCTGATTTGAAGAAACAATTCGAGATCAAGTGCAGCTGATCTTGCACACAGCAGGACTAAAGCAGCCGTCCCCAGATACCCATTTTCAGTTTTAAGGCCAATCCAAGTAGTGGCTCCACTCCATATGAATCCAGTCCCAGCCTCTCTGCCCGGTGAACTAGTTCCAACCTCATCACTTCTGGCTCACCCCTCTCGTTTTAGGGTCAAGGGGAACACACCCAGATGTGGTCAACTAGAATTTTCTAACAATATTGTTTGATACATTAAATAACAAATCGTCCTCCTTTTATCTAAAGCCATCTTTTTAAACACAATATAATCGATAGCAGCCTTCCTTTCTTCATCTTTCAGGATAGTCAGCTATTGTTTTCCTCCTGATCTGGGAAAATCGCATTCTAGAGAATAAACTACACATAAATATTTACAGCAGTCAAAACCACAGAGAAATACAGTACATTTCATGGCTGCATCTATAGCATTCATGTCAATAACCCCAACTGACCATAGAAACACGTTTTTATGTAAATTTGACCACACACAGCTTTAAAACCCTCAGGTATCTATTTTCTATGCTGTGAAAGCATCTGATGCAGAATCAGAGAAGGTCAAAATTTCGATCTCCCATCTTTTCACACTGAGCACAGGATTGCCTTTAAAACATACCTATCGTGTTGAAAATAGCCTGATAATCAGATTAGATTCACAAGTGCTTTCTAGAAAAGAGCTTGCTGGGAATGTTGACGTGCCCTGCATAGCTTGCATCTCTGCTTTATCTTTTAGAAATAACATAAAAATGTGCACTGCCACTAGATACACTATCTCACGATGCGTACTCACAGGGCTGTTCGAATGCTACAGATTTCTCCCCGAGCCGCATGGGGACACCAACCAGGAGGGGTGCAGCAACCTCCTGCACAGAATGAACAGCTGTCCGCACCGACTCCCAAATATGCAGCTGTTTGGCTCCCAGATGCACATTCTTCCTCTCTTGATCATCCACCCATTTGAGAAAAAGCTCCACTCTTATTAATTCGAATTTAGCAAACACAATAAAATTTTTATTTCAGCTGGTAAAAATTGAGTTTTAGTTTAATAAAATAGTGGTCAAAGAGTATCACTTAACTGTTTAATTTATCTTGTAATTTATTATTTACCACACAGACTCTATCCCTGCCCTTGAGGGTTTGACAGTGTAATGACGGATGAAAACATTAAACACGTGCGTAATTGCAAATGCTGGTGAAGGCCATGAAGAGAACGTGAAAGTAGTTATGGAAGAGAGTAATGGTGGGAGGTGGGGTAGTGTTTGGCTTACGTGGGGGGAGGATTGGACAGGACTCTCCAGTGTAGTGATATTTACACTTCGATATGATGGACGAGTAGGAATTCGGCAGGTTAAGGGTGTTGGAAGAGGTAGGACAAGGAGAGGGAGTAGAAGGGGCAGTAGAGTAATGGAAGGAGAAATTGGTTGTTTTTAGGTGCCCTTGAGTCGATTTCCATTCATAGTGACTCCACCATGTGACAGAGTAGCATTGCCCCAAAGTTTCCTAGGCTGTAATCTTTATAGAAGCAGATCTCCAGGTCTTTCTCCCAAGGAGCCACTGAGTGGGTTAGAACCGCCAGCCTTTCAGTCAGCAGCCAACTGCTTAACTGTTGTGCCACCAGGGCTCCCTGGAAGGAGAAGAGAAGGGTAGAAAAGGGAAGAGCGTTCCTTCCAGAGAAACAGTTTGAGTGGAGGTCCTCAAGCAGGAAATTCATTCTAAGAACCAAGCTGTATATAACAAATATGCAACCCAAAAGAGAATTAATATCCTTAATGAAGAAAGAGGTTATACAAATAAGCAAGACAAACATCCCAAAAGAGAAAAGAACAAAGCACACAGACAGAAATCTCATAAAAGGAAAAATGTATATATACCAAAACCAAACCTGTTGCCATCGAGTCGATTCTGACTCATAGCAACCCTATATGAAAGAGTAGAACTGCCCCACAGGGTATCCAAGGAGCAGCTGGTGAATTGAACTGCCGACCTTTAGGCTAGCAACCAAGCTCTTAACAACTGCAATATGCAGCTGCCACTTTATATATACATATAAATTGGCTAATATTCATAAGATATCCAACTTCACTAATAGTCAAAGTAAATTAAAGCAGAGAGGTACCATTTTCTCCCTGTCCTACTGACAAAGATGGAAAGACTAATAATGCAGCACTGGGGTAGGTGTGGGGTGAAGAGCACCCCTGTTGCCTGCAGTCCTTCTAGAGCACCATTTGGTCACAAATTGGCAAGCTCTGATAAGTGCATATTCGTTGTATTGGTAACCCCAAACATCAATAAGAAGGATGTGAATGATTTCCGAAGAACACACCAGGCTCTGAAGTATTCGCACAAATATTTTTCAGGCACCTAAAACATACAAGTACTGTGGGTGCTACAAAGATGAGGAAGAACTTTTCTATTCTCAGGAACTAGATTAACCTACTAGGAGCAACAAGAAAAGCACACATACATGTACAAGACATGGCAGACTATGGTAGGAAGCGTGAACAAGGGACAAATAAAGTGCTGTGGAAGGAGAGGTCTTTGTGGAAGAGATGGCATCTGAAATTGGCTTTGCAGTACAAGAGAATGATGAAGGGGTTGAACTTAGGCAGTTCCTGAGAATAAAATGGTAAATAAGCAGGTACTGCCCTGCCTCTTAGAGCTGGTGGGAGAGTAACCTGGCACAATCACTTTCAGAAGTAACTGATCAACATCTAGAAATGCTAAAGATAACACAGATCATAGGACTCAACAATTACACAAATATACCTAGAGAAATTTTGCACAAGCAGATGGGCCAAGTTGTTCAGTCCAGAAGGTCTGTAACAGCAAAAAATTAAAACACTTTAAATGTATGATGTGAATACAGTATGGTATTTTCATACAACAAAATTTAGTAGCAAAAATTATGAACTAGAACTGCATGGATAAATATCAAAAGCAAAGGAAACAAGTTGCAGAATGATATGTTCAGTGTGTTAGTATTTCTAAAAATATAAAAACATGTAAAATAATATTATACACAGTTTGTGGATATAGATATATAGTAAAAATATAGGAAGACAGAAGAAGAATTGATGCATTCAAACTGTGGTGTTGGTAAAGAATACTGAATATACCGTGGACTGCCAGAAGAACAAACAAATCAGTCTTAGAAGAAATACAACTAGAATGCTCCTTAGAAGCAAGGATGGTGACACTTTGACTCACTAACTTTGGGCACACCATAAGGAATGATCAATCACTAGAAACGGACATCATGTTTGATACAGGCCAATGAAAATGAGGAAAGCCCTGAATGAGATGGTTTGACACTATAGCTGCCAACAATGAACTCAAATGTATCGATCATCATGAAGATGGCGCAGGAGTGGGCAACGTTTCATTCTGTTACACATAAGGTCGCCATGAGTTGAAGGTGACTCAATAACAACAATAAAAATATAAAAACATGCATGGGAATGATAAACATCGAATCCAGGCTAGAAGTTGCTTCTAAAACTGGAAGGAGGCTGGAATTGGAAATGGGTACAGAGTGAGCTTCAAATGTATTACATTTAAATACATATATCTGAAGCAAATATGGCAATGGTATATTATACTTGCCACTTTAGTTATCAATCTTCCCTGGATAAGCTGGCAGCTCTTGAAGTCAGGGCCACCCAAGCTGCCGTGAAGTCAATTCCAACTCATAGCAACCTTATAGGGCAGGGTTTCCAAGGCTGTAACCTTTACAGAAGCAGACTGCCACATCTTTTTCCCATGGAGCAGCTGGTGGGTTTGAACCACCAAGCTTTTGGTTAGCAGCCGAGCTCTTAACCATTGTGCCCCCGGGGCTCACTGAAGCCAGGACAACACCTCTTATCTCTGAATCCCAAGCATCCAGCTCTATGTCCCTCTCACAGAGAACAAAGTCTTGGTTTCCTTCCCAGTCTCTTCCATAAGACCAGGCTCTGTGAGCCAGGGCCCGCTAGTCAGTCCCGTCACTGCCGTGAAGCTCTTCATGTGCTCCTCGAAAAGTTATCAACAAATCAACATCCCATCTGAGCATTGCTTCGATGCCTGCCACCATGGCTTTGTTTGGGCACATCATTCCTTTCCAGTGTCTCTGTAGCTGCACAAAAGCAAATGTAAATGTCTGCATGCTGCCCAGGAAATTTAAATGGTTGAAAAACCCAGAAACAAGCTAGCACAATGATAGTGCTTAGAAAGACAGGCACAATAAGGAAGAGTTGTCTAACTAGGAGATGGCCAAAGATAGAATAAACCAGTAGCCATCAGGTCGATTCCAACTCCTGGTGACTGCCATGGATTGAACGGTGTCCCCCAAAATATCTGTCAACTTGTCTAGGTCATGATTCCCAGTATTGAATGACTGTCCACCATTTTGTCATCTGATGTGATTTCCCTATGTGTTGTATATCCTATCTCTATGACGTTGATGAGATGGGATTACTGGCAGTTATGTAAACTTAATCTACAAGATTAGATTATGTTTTAAGTCAATCTCTTTTGAGACATAAAAGAGAGAAGCAAGCAGAGAGACAGGGGGACCTCACACCACTAAGAAAGCAGCACCGGGAGCACAGCATGACGTCTGGACCTGGGGTTCCTGCACCAAGAAGCTCTTTTATTTTGCCACAAGTTCCCAGATCATGTCATCAAGCACCTATGTGTTCCCCTCCATTCCCTGCACACAGTTCTGTGCTTTCCCACAATCTTCTGGACATCTTCATCCATAGCAATGTTAAGAATGAAAGTAATCCCTGAGAGCTGCTTGTAGGTCAACCACTGTTAGGAGGGGTAGAGAATCTGTACTTTCACAACTTCCCAAAGTAAGTTGTCGCATGTTGTTAAGTCTGCAATTTTGACAATACCACCCTATTGACTTACAGCCAATTCGTCATCTACAAACCTGCCAAAAGATATTCTCAAACTAGGAGTGCATAACAAGCTGATGCACTACCCCACCTAAGAGGACTTGTAGGTGTAGCCAACAATGAAAGGCTCTAATGGGCACTGGCAGGGGAAATAGTCTAGGTATCTGCAGAGGATAAATCCACACACCAAACAGCATAATAAAGGCTTATGAAAGGAAATACAGAAAAGCCTTTAAATGAGAGTTGGGAGCAGTTAAAAGCTTTGAGCCCAGTTATTCGGTAACTTCAAGCAAATCAACCCTCACAGCTAGGAAGTAACTTCAAAGGAGAGCTAAGAAGTGGCCGGCAGTGGTTGCCATAGTAGCAAAGCACGCCTTTGCCTTTTTTCAGTTCTTTCTGTATTGGACAGCGGTGGAATACAACTTGAGCCTAGAGGAAGAGCCAAGTAGAGGCTGGACTGTTTGGTCCCAAGAAGAAAAGAAGAAACAGTTTGTTCAGAAATCTTGCCGTGGGGCTTATTAGAAGACAAAGTGGCAAGTGAAGCCTCCCTTGAGAAGCATAGCCTAAACTGGCAGAGGTTTCCCAACACTGAGAAGTCGGAAAAATGCAAGAGGATGGGGCAGGTGGTTGCTTAGTTCAAGAGATGAATGTTCATGCAAAATAAAAAAGGAAGAAGAAAGAAAAGGAAACAATGCAATAATTCAAGGTGTATCACTATCCTGAGGGCAAAAGTCTTAACTGCGTACTGTCACAAAGCAGCAAACATCAAGGCAAATGTTTAAAACCGGAAACTACAGATCTCTGAATTGCAAAGGTTTCCTATGCTTCCAGATCTTAGACTATTTCTGCTTTCATCTGTGAGATTCAATATGAAATGCTGAGATTTGGCATTATAGGCCAGTCCTCAAATATTCTTGAACCAGCCTTCAATCTAGGGGGTAGGGTCAGGGGTGGAGAGAGGGCACCTGGAAGACCCAGGAGGAGGGGAACAACTAATTAGAAATGCAATAGAGAGTAGCAGGAAATGGAATCTAGGAGTTTTCATTGTTTTGTTTGTTTGTTAGGCCATCAAGTCGATTTCCACTCATAGCGACACCATGTGATGGAGTAGAACTACCCCATAGGGTGTTCTAGGCTGTAACCTTCATGGAAGCAGTTTGCCCGGTCTTTCTCCCATGGAGCCCGTGGGTAGGTTCAAACAGCCAACCTTTCAGTTAGCAGCCAGGGCTCCTTTGAGTCTTCATTAGACCATAAAAATAAATGCTTTAAAGTTATTATCTTTTTTAGAGTGTTTATTTTTTCCATGTCATATAAACAATTTTCAGTTATCTCTATTTCAGAAGAGTAACATACAGAAAAGAGTAGTAATGAGTTTATTTCATGCAAACTCTTTTTTCATAATCGTATTTCAGTTCCTATGCTTCTTCTATATAAGTTATGCACACAAAGTGAACTATCAATTTTAGAACTCAGTCTATCCTGATAAAGGACAATTTTAGACTAATTCAAATATGTAAGTATTCCAAATTATACAGCAACATCCTCTACAACTTTTACACAGCAAAGTTAAATTTTCTACCTCACTAACTCTCTCTATTAATTCAGAAGCAGTCCATGGATGGTATAAACGGTTAAGCACTTGACTATTAGCAAAAAGTTGGCAGTTGGAACCCACCCAGAGGCACCTCAGAAAACAAGTCTGGTAAGGTGCTTCTAAAAGGTCACAGTTTCTAAAACCCTATGGAGCAGTTCTACACTGCACAGATGGGGTCACCATGTGTCAGAACCGACTCAATGGCAACTAACGACAACAACAACAACATTGTTCATTCAGCAAATTAACTCCACAGATATTTGTGGAGCACCATCTTTATGCAAGGCTTCCCATTGGACTCTCTCACTTCCCTAATTTCCTTAACACAGTTTACTCTATATTCCTATTCTGATATTTTCCAAATTCTGTAATTCTCTAAGTGCCCCAATTCCAATAAATCTATACTATTCAATCTATAAAATAGATATGTTGCTGTTGCTGTTGTGTGCCACTGAGTCGATTCCGATTCCTAGTGACTCTAGCGACTCTATATGACAGAGTAGAACTGTCTCATAGGATTTCCTACACTGAAATCTTTACAGGAGCAAATTGCCAGGTCTTTTCTCCCATAATGTGGCTGGTGGGTTCGAACTGTCAACCTTTTGGTTAGCAGCTGAGTGCTTAACCATTGCACCACCAGTGTTCATTAAAATAGGTATAATAGGTCTTTTAAAAAAAGAGAAATGGAGAGGGTTCCGGCAAAACGGCGCTCTAGGCAGAAGGACCACGCCGTCCCTCTACAGCAAAGATCCGAAAAACTAAGCCAAACAGAGAATACAACAATCCTGAAACCCTAAAACATCAAATGAAGAGATAAAGAACTCAGCCAAGCACCAAATGGAGTGAGAAAAC
>NW_004444062.1:2969891-2971293 GCF_000243295.1 Trichechus manatus latirostris
TTTTTTTTTCTGCTTCTTTTGATTTCTCACTTGCCTCTCGCCACCACCCCCTCCTTTCACTGGAGTGCCTGGCTCCGTGCGCCATCTTTGCTTCTTCCTGAGGGGCTGCAGAGCTCCATTCGAGTGTGGAGCTGCTTCCCAGTCTGGGCGACCGTGCTGGTGGGATCCCGGAGCTTTTGTTCGTTTGTTCATTTTGAATTGTTTGTTTGTTTTCTTTCCCTTTTCTTGAGTTGGGAGCCCTTTCTGGCCAGGCGGAGCTGCGTGGCAAGGAACTCCCCTTCAGCTTCCACAGACGTGCAGAGGGATCCCTGAGAGTGTTTCTTTCTTCGTTGGTTTTTTTTTTTCTGTATTTTCGGGGGGCCTTACTTGTTCTTTTTTTTTTTTTAATTTGTTTTCTTTTCTTTTCCCTCTTTTTCCCTTTTTGTCTTTCTTCATTGCTCAGTTTCTCATCTCTCTGTATCTTCCTTCTCTTTCTGATCCCTGAATACCAGGTGTTGTATACCTCTACACCTTCTAGATAGGCTGTACTGCAACACCTGAGAGCGACTTCCCCAGACCTCATAGCAGCATCGGTGGGGTCCCTGGGAACTTTGCAGTTCTTTGACCTTTCTGATTTTTATTTATTCATTCTTTTCTTTTCTTCCTCTTCCCCTTTCTGTTTTTCTCCATTTCATAGTCTCTCATCTCTCCATTCCAACAGCAAGCTCCCCTAGCATTATTTTCTGTTTGTTTGTATGTTTTTGGCTTCTGTTCCTCTCTCTTCTCTCCCATATCCATCTTAGCTCCACACATAACAATCTCCCGGCTGCATCCTGCCTACCTGCACCGTGCACTTCACATCACACCACGAAGCAGCACAGGCACGGCCTACTGGAGCCTGCCCTGCACTGATTACCGACCAGCTCTGGTGGCTGTAGTAAGTGTCAAAAACAACCCATCCCAGTAATTCCTCTTCAGCTAGACCTGCCCTGCTGTACCATATATGAGTGACTGAACCTGCCAGTTGGAGAAGGAGGCGAAAAGTATTGAGCGCACAGATGAGAAAACAACAAAGAACACACAGTCTGCCTGCTCAGACATAGTCAATTTTTTTTTTTTAAAAAGGGACGAAACAAACAAATCTACAATCAATAAACGAGAAAAATAACTACTGAATGCCCCTAAAACAGCAGACAATATCAAAACATTTACAAAAACAGGACAGGATGGTTCCAGTAGGCGTCCAAAATAAAACACCAGACGACTCTCCTCTGGAAGAAAATGCACTACAACTACCTGACAGGGAATTCAAATCTCTAGTACTTGAAATTCTCCAAGAACTGAGGCAAAAAGCTGACAAACAAGAGGAAAAAATAGACAAATTCATGGAAAATACAGACAAAAAATTGGAAGAATTCAGGAA